>NW_008680828.1:23894-28469 GCF_000695815.1 Acanthisitta chloris
CCATAAAGTACTTTGAAATCCTTTGGGACAGAAGGTGCTATATATGTGCTATATATTATTGTTCCATGACTTTTTTTGGCTTTGTTTAGTTTTTCATTTGGGCAACTTGAACAAGCCCTCCCTGAGGCTTAAGTAGCAAAGCATTAGCCTGGAAAACTTGATGGCTTGGGGTTTTAGTCCCTTAACTGGTCTCTGTTGGCTTGTTGGCTGCTTTATGAGGAGGGTGGAGAAAAAGGGAAATGTTCTCCACTCACATTCACTCACATGGAAACATAACGGAGAAGTAGATGTCTGAGCTTGTGCACCACCTCTTTTACTCCCATTTGTTAGTGTTATTTTCCACCCAATTGTTCCCCAAAGATTCTGATCCCCAGCAGACAGAAAAAACAGTCATTTTTTCCTCCATCTCTTGGGAGGGTGGAGGTCAGAAGCAGAGAATTCTTATTTTCTTTTCTGTTCCCAACACTATATCTAATTGTTTGTCAGGAGAACAAATTAAGCTCCAGTTAAATGTATCCCATTGATCAGAGTCCAGTTATATTCCATCATGAGATTGCTATGGAAAAAAGGGAGTAACCTGTCAAGCTCTAAAATGCTACTGTATTCCACATGGTGCCAAACTGTACTTGGACTATAGAGACAGTGACACTGGTGCTATAGTAATAAGAATAACAATAACAATAATGAATTTATATCTTGTTGTCATGGACTGATACTACTGTAGAGGATTTTTAGTTCCTTCAGCTAAAGCTACAGATTGTCCAGTTTTCCAAAGGTCACAATGTTTGTAATATGAAAAGTGTCTTCAAATAGATGGTTCTGGGGGATTATTTAACTGCCAGTGCTTGATTTAATGAGCCATAGCCTGTTAACAACAAACAGAGTCTTCAGAACCTCCAGAGAAACTGTGGCTGCCCCCTCCCTAGAGGTATTCAAGGCCAGGTTGGATGGGGCTTGGAAGGTGGTCTCGTGGAAGGTGTCCCTGTCCATGGTAGGGAGTTGGAACTAGATGATTTTTAAGGTCCCTTCCAACCCAAACCATTAGATGATTCCAACATTATAACAAAAATATTAACAATAATATCTGTCTTAGTGTGCAACTTTTATGCTACATCTTGCAGATGACCTTGACAGGTGTTTGATACAGGCTGAAGTCGTGGTGGGAACTGGGTAAAAAGTCAATAGTATGAATGATGATGGAGCAGAGCTCAAGGTCAGTGTCAAGGAGGATTATGCACATGGTGAAGGACCTTGAGACTAAGCCATATGAGGAGCAGTTGAGGTCACTTGGTCTGGTCAGCCTGGAGAAGGGGAGACTGATGGGAGACCTCATTACTATATACAACTTCCTCACAGGAGGAAATGAAAGAGCAGTACTGATCTTTTGTCGCTTGCAGCCAGTGGAACAGCTCTCCAGGGCAGTGGTCATGGCCCCAAACCTGACAGAGCTCAAGGACTGTTTGGACAATGCTCTCAGGCACGTGGTGGGATTGTTGGGGTGTCCTGTGCAGGAACAGGAGTTGGACTCAATGATCCTTGTGAGTCCCTTCCAACTCAGAATATTCTGTGATTCTGTTTATGTGCTCCTCCTCCCTTTTCTGTCGCCAACAATTTCAGGTTTAAATCAGGCTGGATTAAAGCACATGGACTAAAAAAGTGACACCTCAGCTTTCCCTTCAAGTCAGGAGCAACACAACCACACTGAGAGGATAACCTCCAAAGTTTTGCTGAATTGTGAAGTGTTTTATGAGTCCTGGTTTTACTTTTCTGTATGAGCAAAGAAAATGTCTGTATCCCAGTAACTACTGATAGGAATGGTTTGGGTGCCATCCATGGCTTAATATTAGATTTTGTCAAACATGAACAAAAACCAGAATTTGAGTTTTTCTCCCTGTTCTGACAGTGAAATTTAATATGAAAAATGCTAATATCTTAATAATATAAAATTCAAATGGTTTTCAAGCACCTGCAATCAAATGGAGCTCAAAGAAAAAAACAAGAGGAGAATTCTTAAGGTTTGCCCCAGTCAATATGAAAGAAGGAAAGAGAAAGAGGGAAAATAAGAGAAAGAAAATGAAAAGTGAAAGAGAAAGAGAAAGAGAAAGAGAAAGAGAAAGAGGAAAGAAAAGAAGGAAGAAAAAAGAATTATATTAAGATTAAAAGAAGTAAATGAAAAAGAAGAAAAAGAATAGAAAGAAAAAGAAAAAGAAAAGATAAGGAAAAGGAAATGTAAAATTAAAAAGGAAAGGAAAATAAACAGAAAAGAAAATGGAAAGGGAAAATGAGAAGAAAAACTAGAAAGAAAAATGAAAATTAAATGGAAAGGGAACAGGAAAAAGAACACCAAACAAACAAAAAAAAAAAGAAAAATAGCTAAAGAAAAAAAAAGATAAAAAAAATAAAAAGAAAACTACTTCCTTCAGTAGAGGGATATAGGGTTTGTAAATATGAAAATTCTTAGGAAAAGTATCAAATAAATGAATACAAATCAATAGTAGCCTGATTTCCTTTGGGCGTTTAAATAGCTGTGTACACACATGTACAGCTGAGTGTTGGCATCTGGACCCTAACACAGTGTGACAGAAATGGCATCTCTTTGCTTTACATTGATTTTCCATCAATATCTCTCCAGTTCATTTTCCTGGATCTTCAGAGACATTTCTCTCTGTGCAGGATTGAGGCAACTTCAATTCAATTGTCCTTCACACGAAGCAATTCTGGGAAGATTAGAGGAAACACAAGCACCACAGTCTACCTAACAAGGACTGGGTGTGATGGTGGATGAGAAACTCACAGTGAGCTGCAGTGTGCACTCACGGCCTAGAAAGCCAAACCAATCCTGGGCTGCATCCAAAGGAGTGTGGGCAGCAGGTCAGAGGAGGTGATTCTCCCCCTGTACTCTGCTCTCGTGAGATCCCACCTGGAATACTGTGTGCAGTTCTGGTGCTCTCAACGTAAGAAGGACATGGAAGTGTTGGAGCAAGTCCAGAGGGGGCCACAAAGCTGATAAGAGGACTGGAGCATGTGCCTTATGAGGACAGGCTGAGGGAGTTGGGGCTGTTCAACCTGGAGAAGAGAAGGTTGCATGGATACCTCACAGTAGCCTATCAGTATCTGAAGGGGCTACAAGGGAGCCAGAGAGGTACTCTTTGTTAGGAAGTACAGTGATAGGACAAAGGGTAACAGGTTAGTCTAGATATTAGGAAGTAGTTTTATCCTGTGAGGGTGGTGAGACACTGGCACAGGTTGCCCAAGGAAGTTGTGGATGCCCCAACCCTTGAGCAACATGGTCTAGTGGGGAGGTGTCCCTGCCCAGGGCAGGGTGTTCACACTAGATATCTCTAATGTCCATTCCAACCCCTAAATTTCTATGATGCTATGATTGGAAGCCAGACCTAGCAGAGGGGCAGTTGCTCAGGTATTCTTTTGATACTGATTAGCAAAGTTTCTCACTCCAGGCCTCAGGAAACTGTGGTTTCTATGTTGACATCACATATAAGCTCTCCATAATCTCTCCCTCAGCCACTAGCTACTTGGAGTAAAACACAGTTATGCATTTCCAAAGACATTTACTGTCTGCACAGCACCAAAGGGAGTAGCAGCAGCTCCTTTCCAACCCTGTATCTGATTCCAAGGCTATCCAAGGAAGATCTACTGACAAACCCAGCCCTGGCAGTCTCTCTTCCTTTCTTATTCATAAATCCTGAAGACAGAGGTTTGGATCTTTCTCCCAGGAAGGCTCCTCCAGAATTTCCGGATTTCCTTTTGGCTTCATCATTGTTCTTCTCAGAGGACACTGAAGGAATTCTGGCTTCAATGAAAAACTTTATCAGTCTGATCATATCCAAGGGATGAATATGAGACTGTCTAGCACTGCTGAGCAGAAAGATCCTCAGCACATAGCCAGATCAGGTGTTTTGTTCATTCTCAATTCCATCTTCTGCTCAGAGGTCTGTCTCAGTGGCCAACCAATCCCTGGGAAGTCAAAGCCACAGTAGCACTGCCACTAAATGAAAAACAGGGAACAGGGAGAAGACAGATTAAGCTAATGGATGGTAGAGATTAAAAGGGAAAAGGGAAAGAAGGAAAAAGAGAAAAACCTTGTGTGTAAGTTGGCAGCAATAACCTGTGATGTCAGGGTGATGTCAGTTCAGGTCTCAGTGGCCAACCAATCCCTGGGAAGTCAAAGCCACAGTAGCACTGCCACTAAATGAAAAACAGGGAACAGGGAGAAGACAGATTAAGCTAATGGATGGTAGAGATTAAAAGGGAAAAGGGAAAGAAGGAAAAAGAGAAAAACCTTGTGTGTAAGTTGGCAGCAATAACCTGTGATGTCAGGGTGATGTCAGTTCAGTTCAGCATCAAACCAGGCAGGCCTTGTTTTTGTTTACTTTTCTTCTCCTCTCTGAAAAGCCCAGTGAGGGCCTCACACATGGGGCAGTGAATCACTCACAGGGACCTCCCTGCCCTCTGCAGCTCAGGATCTGCCTTGTGAAGGTGGGGCTGGATATGCAGAGGTGAAGTCCTGGTTCCCCAGAGGATGAGGAACATCAACAGCCACTGATCATCTGCTCT
>NW_008680828.1:28890-31613 GCF_000695815.1 Acanthisitta chloris
TCCAATTACCTCAGTGGTCTAGGATGGAGACTCCTGAATATAAAAAGCAAACTTTGAGGTGTTTTTTGGTTTGATTTTGTTTGGTTGGTTGTTCATTTTTTCTTTCTCATCTCATTATTCATCTCATTTTGGCTTATCACAAATCACTTTTTTTTTTAAATGTCCAGGGACCCAGAATCTGAAGCCACATCTCTGCATAGAACTGAAACATCCCTACAAACTCTTTTCTGGCCTTGAAAACAACTAATCCAGACTGCTTTGCATCCCCTACGCCCTTTCCTCCTCCTTTGGGATGGCCACATCCACAGCCTTTGTTAAGAATAGTTCCTGCCTCATTCTAACTCCCAACTCATGCCCAGGAATTCATTTTGAAGATTGATATGTGGCCTGGGCCAACAGCATTCTAAAGACATTATTAACAATTTCACAGTGTGGGTGATTGAGTTCCAGTGCCTATGAAAGTTTCCTGGCACCATTTATTGTTAGTAAGGATGTAACTTCACTGCCCAACCTTACAAGGATATATAGGAATGACATGTTTCTGCTTCACTGACCAGTTGGGAAAATCATTTCATTAAAATACCATGCAGGGGCTCAAAGGAGAAATTAAGGTCCCTAAAGGGTGGGTTTGGTTTGAGCTCTTTTAAAAAGAGCAAATTCCTGGTCTTCTCTTTCTCTTTTATAAATAGATCAATGTCTGGGTATGTGCTAACTGTGATCATTAAAACAGAACGTGATACAGTGAGAAAGTGTGTGCCATAGGATCATATAGATTGGAAAAGACCTCTAAGATCACCAAATCCAACCATCCACTCAGCACCGCCACCATGTCATCAATAAACCACAGCCACATGTTTTCTCAACACTTCCAGGGATGGTTACTCCACCACTCCCCTGGGAAGCCTGTTCCAATGCTTGACAACCCTTTCAGAGTTGAAATTTTCCTGAAATCCAGTCTAAATCTCCCTTGGAACAACCTGAGCCTGTTTCCTCTCATCCTGTCACTTGTTACCTGGGAGAAGATACTGACCCTACCTCATTACAACCTCCTGCCAGGGAGTTGTAGAAAGTGAGAAGGTTCCCCCTGAGCCTCCTTTTCTCCATACTGAACAATCTCAGCTCCCTCAGCCACTCCTTGTGCTCCAGACCCTTCCCCAGCTCTGTTTCCCTTCTCTGGACACACCATGTCCCCCTTTTGGTGCTCTAGAAAAGACCAAGAAATTCATGAGAAAGCAGAAGCTTTATGCTTCTGCTCCAGTAGCAAGTGTGAAGACACATTGGGTAACATTTCCCTGCAAGGACCTTTAGACCTTATGAACCAGGACTTGATGCTCATCACTGAGCACACACACACACATCCACACAAACACACCTACCCAGACATTCCTCTTGGTTGAACCTCATCCATGCATTGTGAGAGGCACTTGATAAGCCTAGATGTCACAGCCTGTGACTCCAGAGGAACATTACACACACATTTACCCAAGGCGGGAACCTTCTCAGAGCATTTAACAACCAGGAGCTGATGTATTTTCTTTCCCTTTAGCAAATGTTATTTAAACCAGACAATGGGGACACTTCCCCCATGCCCCAAAGGATCAGAGATGAAATTCCTTTCAGCCCTTAGCTCTCACATTCATGTATGACTCAGATGGTTAAGGTCTCCCCTCCCTTCTCTCAGCCTCTCAGCCACAAAGAGCTAAGAAAGAAAATAAATTGGGTTCTAAAAATGAGGTCCTGGAGGGAAATCATTCAGATGTAGCTGGGAAAGGATCTGAGCCCAATAGCACAATCCATCTCCAGTTTCATATTGTTTTTTCCAAAGATTCATTTAGGGTTTGTTTTTTTTTGTCCTCCTTTTCACATCTCTTTCCTGGTTCCTCTTTCTTCTCTTGATTTGGTGCTAATTTCTCTCTTTTACATCGATAAATTGCTTTCCTCAAGATTCTCCTCTCAGCACTAACTTCTTTTTCCAGTCTTGCAATCATTTCTATGTTACCTCAGAGACATTTTCTCTCTGGTTCTGTTCATATTCCTGTTTTCTGGACCATTATCTATTTCTATGGATTTAAATGCCTATTTCTTTCCCCTTCTTTTCTGTCAAGTTTATTTCCCTCAGTTATTTCTCTTCCTCCTCCCCTTTCAAAAGTTCAGTCTCCTTTTTATTCCCTTACATCAGTGGAGGCAAATATCCAACTCAGATATGCCATCCAAACTCTTAAATTATGCAGCAGTGGTATCAAAATATTCATTCCAAAAATGCATTTCATGACAGACCAAAGAGCTTTTCCCCAAACTTTTGAAGCTTCATAATGAGCATTTGATTTCCACAGACAATTTCAATTTCCACTGGAAATGGGAAAGAAATTCTGTTTAGTTAAAGTGTCCTTGGGTGCTTCAATTCTGAATTGAGCCTCAAATACTGTATTTTTGTATTTATTTAATATGTCTAAAATCTCAGTTGATTAACATAACTCCTTTTCTTTAGCACGTCCAGTGGTTTCAGCTCTAGTTTCATTTATTCAGTTGAGGATGGAATATCTGAGTGGCAGCACAGGAAGAAAAAGTGTGAGAAAAAAATAGACAATAGTTAATATATTCAGACAGGATGTGAGAAATCCAGAAATGAAGACATTGCAAATGTATCAAGCACTGCAGGTTCATGAAGATGATTATTTCATATCCTCTTGGTGAGGAGGTATTTCATACCTCCTTCTCTTTCC
>NW_008680828.1:31632-57369 GCF_000695815.1 Acanthisitta chloris
CACAACAAATCTTTAATAGGTTTCAGGTCTGCTCTGTTACTGCTTTCTAGCAAGCAGAGCAGAGATTTTCTCGTCGATAAGACCTAAAATACTGCAAATATTTGGCTTTGATAGGAAAATCAAAGATGTTCTTATACTCCATATATAGCTAAGAACAGAATAGGAATATATAGGAAAAGAATATCATAGGATCATAGAATTTTAGGGGTTGGAATGGGCTTTAGAGATCATCTAGTTCCAACCCCCTGCCCTGGGCAGGTACACTTCCCACCAGAATAGGTTACTCAAGGCTTTATCCAACGTGGCTTTGCATATTGCCAGGGTTGGGGCATCTACTAACTTCCTGGGCCACCTGTGCCAGTGTCTCACCACCCTCACAGGAAAAAACCTATCCTAATAGCTAATCTAAATTTCCCTCTTTCAATTTGTACCCATTGCCTCTTGTCCTGTCAGTGCAGCTCCTAACAAAGAGTCCCTCTCTAGCTTCCCTGGAGCCCCTTCAGATACTAATAGGCTACTATGAGGTCTCCACACAACCTTCTCTTCTCCAGGCCGAACAGTTCCAACTGTCTCTGCCTGTCCTTGTAGGGAATCTGCTCCAGTCCCCTTATCATCTTCATGGCCTCCCCTGGACTTGCTCCAACAGATCCATGTCCTTCTTCTCTTGGGACACCAGAACTGTGTGCAGCACTCCAGGTGGAGTCTCACAAGAGCAGAGTAGTAGTATATGTCAGTTTCCCAGAGATGAGGTTTGAGTATTTCCTAGAGGTCAGGTCTGAGTATTTGGCACTTTGTCTAAGGTCCATTCCAACCCCTTAAAATTCTATGATACTATCAAACTATGAAATACATTTTTTAGGCTGACACCATGAAGTCTTTTATGGACTTCTGAATTTTTTTACATTTGAAGGTGAACTTCTCTTTGACAAAGGGCCTCTGCAGCCAGAACAACTGGTAGGTACAATGAGTCATAAAAAGGCTGCTATTAAAAATGTTTGCTTTGTTCACATCCTGCATTTATTTCCTCTAATGATTTCCCTCTGACTGCTGTGGGCAAAAATAATAACAGGAATAATAAAATCATAGAATCGTAAAATAAGCTGGGTTGGAAAAGACCTCTAAGATCATCAAGTCCAACCATACTGTGGTTACTAAACCATGGCACTAAGTGCCACATCCAGTCTCATCTTGAAAACCTCCAGGGACAGTGAATCCATCACCTCCCCAGGCAGCCCATTCCAATGAAGGAATATGTCCCTTCCTGCTGCTTCTGATAGAAGTTTTGCTCTCCCAGTGTTGACAGAGCAGCCCTGCAGACAGACCAATATGTGAATTCAAGGAACAAGACTCAAGGAAAATTGGGGTATTACTGCTTTTTCGTATTCTTACAGCACTTGTATCATGCTCACAACACAGAGGTTATAAGATGAGGGGCTGAGGTAGCAGAGGAACCATTTTGGTTTGACTTTTTACTCTCTTTGTATGCTTAAAGAAGGTTTTTATTACTATTAAGAGAATATTTAATCTCTCTATATTTCTATATAACATATTCTGTATTTGCAGTGTAACTGTGCAGAAATTAAGACTTTCATTCTATTTTTCCTGCCATAAAATCACATTTACAGAATTCTCACTCTTTTCTTTCCTGTATTTCTCTTACTACCTCCAACAACAGTTACCACACAGTTACACAACTCTAGAAGAACTGTAGGGTATGTGAAGTTATTCCATCATTTATATTGTTGCTATACCACTACAATCACAATTAAGAGCACAAATAATTACCCTAGTTTTCATTATGTGATGAGACAGGTTATTTGACCAAATTGATCAGCACAAATCACAGAATAGGTGAGGCTGGAAGAGACCACAATGGTCTGAACAGGGTCTAGTGGAAGGTGTCCCTGCCCATGGCAGGGGATGGAACTAGATGATTTTAAAGAATTATCATTGTTAGAAAGAACCCAGACTTCAAAATCTTACAGGAACTTCAGACTGTAATTTTGAAAAGGAAAGTCATGGGAAGGTCATGGTGATTTCATTTTGAGCCATGAAGACTAAGGATTTGAAACATGGGAATGAAAAAACTTAGGTCTCAAAAGGCTCCAAGAAAAATTTGCAGTCTGGCAAATTTGTTGGCAAAGGAAACTAAACAGCTGACCATGAAGTGTTGATTTTAAAGTCATCAATAAAGAGCTGCAGATGGAAGAACAAAAAGGAAAAGTGTGTTTCAAAACATAGAGAATTCTCATGTTTTATGGTTATTAAATTGTATTTTAGAGTCCTGAAAAGTTATTATAACCCAAACAAAAATTATGGAATTGGAGCAAGCAGAGAATGAGTCAATGAAATCCTGTCTCAAGTTATGAGAACACAAGAAGGACCATCTTAGCTGATTTGTCTTCTGCTGCTTTTAATCTTTCAATGAACTGTGCCTAAATGTGCCGGGAAGGCAATGACATAGTCATCTTAGCAGTTTATGATCACAAAATCACTAGCATTTTGTAAGATTTCTGATTTTCCAAAGTCATTAGCACTTTATTCAGAACCATTCAGCTTCCTTGGAAAATAGAAGAAGATATTTATAACAGATAGAGATGTAACATACTTTCCTGAGATGTACAATGTGACAACACTGGGTTTAGTTTATGGTACCTACTGTGATGTATATAGATGGTGGAATCACAGAATCATTAAGGCTGGAAAAGACCTCTGAGATCATCACGTCCAACCTTTGAACTAGCACCACCATGTCAACTAGACCATGGCACTAAGTGCCATGTCAAGTCTTTCCATAAACACCTCCAGGGATATTGACTTCACCACCTCCCTGGATAGCTCATTTCAATGTCTAATCACCCTTTCTGTGAAGAAATTCCTCCTAATATCCAACCTGAACATGCCCTGGTGCAGTTAGGACTATGTCACTTAAGAATTTCAGCCTCTCTGCCTAGCTTCTGGATGCTGGGAAAGGTAAGATTTATGCATCTCCATTCAGGCAATGGAGTTAATCCTCTGTTGGCAATGGAGATGGTAGAGACCCAATGGTGGTAACTCAACATCCTGTTGGATCTGGACTAGAGACACCTGTCTCATTCTCTTCCTTGCAGATGTCCTAGAGTAGCTGAATTTCCAGTCTAGGAGGTATTCATCTGAGATACAAGTTTCACACTATGCTTAGGAAGTGCCAGGCTGTGGGAATTTGGTCATGGAGTTGCTCCCCATAAAGAGCTTTGATTTGCTCATGCCAAAACAAACCAAAACACATAAACAAGGGTTTAGAATACAGCATCAAAAGCTTGGAGCTACTTCTATGGGAAGATCTGGAGTTGTAACAGAGGTGATCAGTGAGGTGTTTAAGTAGAGACTGGATGTGACACTTAGTGCCACGGTCTAGTTGTCATGCTGGTGTTAGGCCATGGGTTGGACTTGATGATCTCAGAGGTCTTTTCCAACCTCGTTGATTCTGGGATTCTGTGACACCTGGAGTGATCTTTATTGTACAGAATGTATAAAGTGGACCAAGAGGCTCAGACTCACCAGTAACTCCATGGTGAAATTGCCAGTCTTGGCTGCCAAGTGAATCTTTGGCAACTGTAATAAGCAGGAACTTATATTCTGATTGAAGTTGTATTTATAGCCATGGGAACATCTTTGCAATGAGACTTCTTTCTTCCATGGAGACCAAGTGCTTGACAGCCGCTGGCCTGTCTTCTGCAGATGATTTTCACTCCCAAACTATTCTTTTTCCATCTCTGCCACAATATTTCTGTGGGAATTTGCTTGTTAGTGATTAACTTTCTAGTACACAGGTTCTGGATCTGGAGACAGATTCAAGAAAGGAACCATAAATTATCCCTAGGGCTGGTTTTCACTCATTTCCTATTGCATGTGGGTGTTAAAATGGACAGAAATTGCCTCTCCCTTTTCTCAGTGATTTATCTAACCCCACTGGCTTTTACTAGGCTGATTTTTCCCCTCCCTTCCCACTCAATTTTAAGTGGCTGCTCCCTCATCCTCCTCTCAAAACATATGGAAAGTGGAAAACATATGGAAATCAACTTCTTGTTGATTATTTTTCTGTTGGTAGATGTGATGTGTTGATTTTTGTTTGTTGGGGCTTTTTCTGCCCCAATAACATAGGGGAAATAAATGATCTTTCCTAGTCTCCTTTTTATTTTATTTTGACTATAAATGATAGGGTTTATGACTTATTATTATTATATGATTTTGATTTCATTCTTTTTTTTCTACCTTTGGAGAAAACCTTTGTGATCTCAACAAACACATAATACAGCTATGAGACAATAACCAGGCTATACACTAAATGTTTTCCTGGGTGTTCCCTTCTGTACCAGCCAATTTTTCCCTAGTTGCAGGAAAGCAGCCAAGATAAGGAAATATTCATCATTTCTGCACTGTATTATTTCAGTGGAAACAAGGGATCACACTGTGAATTTGTGTGTGAATATATGTGTGCATTGATTGTAGGCAATGTCTTCCTGAGTCCAGGACTTCAGAATAGCTTTGGAACCTTCCAGTTCTTCAGTCATTCATGGAAAACCACCCAGATAAGGAAGGGAAATTGTGGTTACAAGTTTTGTGTTACTTCTCTTGGCTGATAGGCCAAGTCTTTGCATTTTTGCACCCTGTATCCATAACCTCATCTTGTCCCCCTCTGACACACACACTTGGGCTGCACAAATGTTTGTGTGGCCATTCCTTGAACCTGGCCAAGGAACTGATCCGGCTGAAAAAGAACTCAGGATTAAAAATCAGAATGTATTTTTTCCTCTAGATCAGTTCCTTGTTTGAGTTCACTGCCTGGCCATGAAAACTGGAGGGCAGGAAGAACTTTGGGTCTGACTTGAGGGCATGAGACAGGAAAGCAGGTTTAACCTGTAAAGATGTTAAACCTGTGATTGACACCAAATAGAGAAAGGCCTTGCCAGCCTCCACCCAAGAGTTGTCTGAGGTGACCAACTGTAGAATTATAGAGTTGGTTAGATTGGAAAAGTTCTTTAGGATCATTGAGTTCAACCATTTCCCAGCACTGCCAAGGTCACCAGTAAAACATGTCCCCGAGTGACACATCTACAAGGCTTTTAAATCTCTCCAGTGCTGGTGACTCCACTACTGACATGGGCAGGCTGGACAACTCAATCCAGGAAGGAATTTTTCCTAAAATCAAATCTAACTGTGGGTTACAAGAGATTATGATATACGAGATTATTATGTAAGCAACAGTATGTGTCAGGCAGCCTCTCCCTATTGGAAGAGAGAGGAAATCATCCAGACTTCTTGTCTAACTCTCCGAGTTGAATTATGCTAAAGATCTTGCTGAAGAATCACTGAAGTCATCAAAATACTTTAACCATATGTTGACTTGTCCAACCATACCAAATGATATATCACTCTCCAGGTGAGACAAGAATCTAAGGTGAGAAGTAGAAAAAGTCTGGGTGAAAATTAACATCTCACAGGACATAAAATATGCAGAAAAAAAATAATTAAAAAATGTAGTATTTATAAAGAGGAAGAAGAAATTTGTGCTGAAAGGCAGGACGAGGAATTGGATATTTTTCCAACATCCTTCACTGTTCAGAAAGTAGAAAGTGAATAGTTTTTGAATGCCCTGAACAAGTAATCAATAATTAACAGGTGTTACCACAGTTATAATGTCTATGCATGAAAAATAAAACTACTCAATTTTTAAGTCACACAGGGGAGGCTCTCTGCAAATTTTTGTCTCATTCCCATGAAACATTCCTCTCCAAATGTCCCATTTGGACTAAGACAAAATCCAGGACTCTACTTGCCCAGCATTTCCCAGCCTGAACCTCATTTCTGCAGCTTCAGCACTATTACTTAAGGGAGCAAAGGTTGGGAGATCAGGACTTTAGCAGTGAGGAAGAAGGTCTAGTCAGGAAGGAAGGCTGTGGTAATGCAATTAATTCCACCTTTAATGGTTGGGCAGGTATAGAACAGCAATCCATGAGATCTCTCCAAGGACCTGGAACCATATGTGAAAAAATTACACATACTTCTTCCTTTCCTGAACATCAGAATAGAGTTCGTAAATGTTCTTTTGTTTCTGGCCAAAATAGAAGACCTTACAGGCCTGAGATAGCAGAAAGGAAAAGGAGAGGCAGTGACCAGAAAAAAATCCCACAATATATGTCATTCAAACCCAGATTAAACTTCTCTGACACCAGAACTATAATTATAATGGTCAGATATCCTCAGCATCCTCCAGCTAATCTTAGCCTTGGTCTTGTGATGTACATAAGACACACAGTAATGTCCCTATTGTTCTTATTCACTGGATGAAAGTTTGGAGAGGAGTACGCCTACGTCAGGTGTGTAGGGGATGCTGTGAAATGAGAGCAAGTGTTACTATAGTGCTGCTGGTTTGTGGTGAGATTGAATGCTAGGATGAATCAATCATAGAATCATCAAGGTTGGAAGAGACCTTTAAGATCATCAAGTCAAACCATTAACCTGTCACTCTGCTGTAACCCCTAAACCATATCTTCCAGCACCAGATCCAGATGGCTCTTAAAAACTTACAGTATAATTGTATGTTATGGAGTTGGAATGGACCTTAGAGGTCATCTAGCCCCAACCTCCCCTGCCCTGGGCCAGGACACCTCCCACCACACCAGGTTGCTCAAGGCTTTACCCAACCTGGCTTTGAACATTGCCAGGGCTGGGGCAGCCACAACCTCCTTGGGCAACCTGTGCCAGTGTCTCACCACCCTCCCTGTTCCTAACACAGAGTCCCTCTCCAGCTTCTCTGTAGCCCCTTCAGATCCTGAAAGGTTGCCTCCAGGGATGGTGACTCCACCACCTCCCTGGCCAACCTATTCCAATGCCTGACTGCCCTAACAGTGAAAAAAAATTGTTGTAATATTTACTCTGTATCTCCCCTGTCTCAGCCTATGGCAATTCCTTTCAGTCCTCTCACTGCAGGCATCGCAGAACAGACCATCCCCCACCTCTCTATAACCTCCTTTCAGGATCTTTCTTGTGCCTAAACTGTGGAAACAACTTCAGTCAGATCTTATTGTAAAACAAGCAATTTCAGTTCTGCAAAACTACTTGTTCATGTTTTGAGAAGTATTTTAATGGGTAGACAACTCCTCATAGAACAGTTTGTAGATTTAACATCATCTACAGGGAGAGATTGATCATGGAGGATTGGGGGAATCTCCAAATTTCCATTGGCTGAGAAGTTCCCCTCATGCAGAACTGATCCTGCTTATACGGATCTAATGCCTTGATATTTCCTCTTGGTGCTTAGGAAAATATTGGCCCACCCAGCACCATTTCTCTGCCCTGGAAAACATCAGCACATTGGGCCTCAAAGCTGTGGGTGTGGTCTAATTTATTCAATTCTTCTTTTCTTTCCTCTGGTTGTTCCTGAACATTAATTGTATAGGGACTGGGGCAGGAGCAGTGTGTGCTCTGGAGGCTGCCAAACACAATGTATGCAGCCAAAGTGAAAACTAAAAAGGTCAAGTTCAAAAGTCTAAGCAAGAGAGCTGTAGGTTTTCCGATGGGTTTGACATCTCAAATGGGCTGATGGATGTTTCCTCTGTTTGTGCTGTGACCACGCAAAAGGACTATAGAAATGAAGGCAAAGCCAATGATCTACTACTCTTGGCTGATCTGTAGTTAATGTATCTGGCATTATTTATCCTTTTTTATTATTATTTAAGCCACATCTAAAGGTTGTCCTTCCCTTTGACTAGTGCTCTTGATGCAATTTTGAGATGCAAAAGAAACACAATTAATAAACAACCTTCATAGCAACCTTTCAGGATCCAAAGGGGCTCCAGGGAAACTGGAAAGAAACACTTGGTTAGGAACTGGAGTGACAGGACAAGAAGTAATGGGGATAAACTGAAAGAGGGAAATTTAGAATAGTTACTAGGAAGCTTTTTCCTGTGAGATTGGTGAGACACTGGCACAGGTTGTCCAGGGAGGTTGTGGCTGCCCCAGCCCTGGCAGCGTTCCGAGCCAGGTTGCATGAAGCCTTGAGCAACCTGGTCCGGTGGGAGGTGTCCCTGCCCAGGGCAGGAGGTTGGGACTAGATGATCTGTAAGGTCCATTACAACGCCTTAAGATACTCTGAAACTATGAAATTACTTTCTTCTATTATTCCTGTAATATCATCTTTCATCTGTGGAAAAAAAAAAGAAATGTAAAGAACTTCAGTTCTCCACCCACCGGGGACTCCTGAAAACAACTTACCTCTTGCTGCTTAATTTGAAGCCTAACAGGCATAGAGAAAGTCTGTGCTCTGTATTTAGTGTGAGTCAGAGCACTGAGCACTCTGCAGATAAAAGCGGGTGTGGTGGTTGAAGAAGGGAGGGCAGGAAACAGATGTGTCTGTGCTTTCTGTCTGGTCAAACGGGTTAGCTCAGGGACTGTTAATGAAGGACTGGGATAGGTCTGTAGTTGGTGTAAATCAAGGTTGTGTTGCTGATGCTACACTCATTTACTTCAGCTGAGCATCAGCCCTTTCTCTGTCTGAGTGGGTCATTCAGAGTCCAGCACTCAACGACTGTGAAGAGCGAAATCTTTCTACAGTTGGGCTGTCCCTTTGCAAATGAAAGCTCAGTTTAAATCAACGCACTTATCTTTCTTCATGATTGAATTCATTTAGTAGTTCTTTTTTGTGAAATAACAGAGGTTTAAGGAGAGAGACTGAAAACCCTCACCTGGGAGTTGAGAGGCAGCTGCATCTCCTTGTAATCTTGACAGCAGGCTCTTCAGCTAGTTGTCAAAATAAAGAGGCAGTTTCTTTCCATAAGATATCCGCAGTGGAAAGCAATGGGATAATTGGTTTCATTTCAGCCATGGGATCAGCACTGGAAGGAAAATATAGTGATTCTCAGTTTTGACTTCCCCAAATCAACTCTCCTCTTTGGGCAAGATTTCAGGTTGAATTTCTACATGTTCAGTCATTAGCCCATCAGTGGGAAGGACACTGGGAAGCACCTGATGAAGAAACACAAGCTTAAGAATGAAGATCCAAACTAAACAGGAGTGGAAAGAGAGCAGCCAGCTCTGCAGAACATTGTATAACTGCAGGCTTGAATTTTGAAAAGGAAATTTTCCACTTCTTTAGTTAAAGGTCACATCTGGCAAACATTGCAAGAGTGTTAACAATTAGAAAAATGAAATATATTTGCCTTCAATTTTAGTTGACAAAATAAATAGAAGAATTGCATTGATCCTTTTAACAGACTATTGTATTATTCTTTGGGATACAGTGAATTTCCAGCCTATTTCTAATCTTAGCCAATTAAAGGAAACTAAACTAGAATGGCGAAGCATAAGGCCTCTCCCACTTTGGATCCAAGAAACTCTCATAAATACCTCTAGGAATTGCTTTTAACCTCTAGTGACTCAATAGGATCCCCATAAAAATTGCAAGTGACATTTTAGATGGCCTACTGGGATGTTTTACATGGAGGGACACCAATCCTGGAACCTGTAACAGGGAATTTTAGTAACAGCTTTCTTCCCCTTCTGGGCTGTATCACTCTGTAATGTCTTATAGCATGGGACATTAGCAGATCCCAATTGCTTAACACCCCCTTGAACTGTAGTGCTGTCTAAAACATCACAGTAGGTGGTAAAAAAAGTCCCTTTTCGATGTTGACTTAGGAGAAATAAGATGCAGTTCCTTGGGTTATTCATTTAGGCAGAACTTTTCCAGAGCATCTCAAGTCTTCCCCAAGCTTAACAAATTGCTCTGATGCTTTGCTAAAAGGATTTGTTGCAGTGGTTTCTGTCACAGCAGGCCTCAGAGAAGGAAGAAAAATCCACCAAAACTTCCATACAGTCATTATATTACCCTCTGCCATCACAGATCACAGAAACACAAAATGGGTCAGGTTTGACGTGATCACACTGGTTCATCTGGCCCAACCTGCTCAAACAGGGCCATCCTAGAGCACATGGCACAGGATTGTGTCCAGATGGTTATGGTTTAGGGGTTACAGTGGAGTGACAGGTTAATGGCTGAACTTGATGATATTAAAGTTTCTTTCAACCTTGATCATTCTATGATTCAGATGGCTCTGGAATATCTCCAGTGAGGGGGAGTCCATGACTGCACAGGAAAATTATTCCTCATGTTCAGGTGGAACTTCCCATGCATCAGTTTCTGACCATTGCCTCTTGTCCTGTTGCTGGGCAACATGGAGCAGAGCCTGATCCAGCCTCTGACACCTCTCTGCAGATACTGATGGACATTGATGACGCCCCCTCAGTCATCACTTCTCACGGCTGAACAGGATTAACTCTCTCAGTCTGTCCTCATAAGAGAGATGCTCCAGTCCTTTAGTCACCTTCATGGCCTTCTGCTGGATCCACTCCAGGAGCTCCATGTCCTTCTTGTCCTGAGGAGCCCAGAATTGGACACAGCACTCCAGATGTGTCTCACTAGGGCTGAATAGAGGGACAGGATCCCCTCCCTTGACCTGCTGGCAATGCTCTTCCTAATGTATCCCAGGATATTATTTGCCTCTTGGCCCCCAGGCCACACTGCATGCTCAGGGACAGCTTCTTGCCCACCAATACTCTCAGGTCCTTCTTCACAGAGCTGCACAAGAAAATGCAGAATCCATTTAAAACATACTGATTTTCCATCACCTTTCTTTGTAGTTCTTGAACATAAAGGGTTAGAATACCAAGATTCAGATTTAGGATATTTTTAGAAGACTTCTTAAAGTTTTTGCCTCAACATGTCACATAGTGTTTCTTTTTATTCTCTGAGATGTCCACTGAAAAATAAGCACTGAAGCAATGAGAAAACTTTGGATTCTTCAAAATACCTTTTGGGAAATTAAAATCTTCCTTTCAATCAACAACAAATTTCTCACCTTTTTACCAAGATATTTTCTTTGTTATTGATTTATTTATTTAGAAAAATCCAGAAATAGATAAAATAAAATTACAACAAAACAAACACAAATGTTTTTTTATTTGTGAAGGAGAAAAATTTTATATATTGTAAAAAAAACCAATAAAATGGATAAATAAATTAAAGTTGAACACACTTTACTATTTGAAACCTTCCCTGAACTATTTGTAGAGTAAGAGCAAGAGGAATAAAAGGAAAAAGAGCTTTAAAAAGTCATTTCAATCGCTACATAAAAGTTCTCTGAGTGTTTCTTGCCATTTATGCCCAGCTTAAACCCACCCATGGGCTGCAGGTACAGTGTCAATCCCATAATTCTTCCTCCAAGCTTTCATTTCTATTTGGAATTTCTCCCAGCACATTTTAACTCTTTTCCTTGTTCCTGCAGCAGCTCTTTGATTGTTTGCAGCTGACTAAAGCTGAAGACAAGACATGGAATAGCATCAGAGGAAACTGAACTTGAAGCACAAAGCTTCTAATGCTGTAACATATCAGGATTATCCCTGGGGGTTGGGAAGTTTTCCACACCTTAACTGATGGAGCAGTAGGAGGAACAGTATCCTAGGTGCAGCCACCAATGAGTCACCTTCAGAAGTCCCTGGGCCTCCAATCTGGATGGCATTCAACAGCTTTACCTAGAGAAATTGCCGCTGCCCCATGCCTGGAAGTGTTCCAGGCCAGGTTGGATGGAGCTCTGAGCAGCCTAGTCTAGTGGAAGGTGTCCCTGCCCATGGCAGGGGATTGGAACTAGGTGATCTTCAAGGTCCCTTCCAACTCAAACCGTTCTGGGATTCTGTAACAATAATGGCTCAAACTCCCATAATTCATGCCATTTTGATAGATAATGAGTGGCAAATGTCATCAGCATGAACTTAGATTTCTATAGATTAGAAATGCCTTTTTTCTTCTAGAAGCCAGAAAAAATGTCTTGCAATATGTGGTTCTAATGTCACAACCTTCTTCAACTTGAAGCTGAAGGAAGGCATGTTTAAATTACATATTAGGAAGAAAATCTTCCCTGTGAAAGTGCTGAGGCACTGGCACATATTGCCCAGGGAGGTTGTGGACTCCTTATCCCTGGAAGTGTTCAAAGCCAGGTTGGATAGGGCTTGGAGCAACCTGGGCTAGTGGAAGGTGTCCCTGCCCATGGCAGGGAGTGGAATGAGATGCTCTTCCATGTCCTTTCCAACACAAACCATTCTATGATTCTATGATTTATACAAGCTAAGTAAGCAAGTTCCACAATAGAAATGGAAATGGACAGGTCCCTTTTACCTTTAGCCACCTGAGCTACCTAAGAAAGAATGACTAATGCCTGTGTTTGGGGTGACCTCCATTCCAGTCTCCAACTATGGCAGAGTGTGTTCTTGTTCCACCCAACTTGCTGGTAACTTCAGATTAGCCAACCTACAGCACCACTCAACCCCTCCAATACATCCCCTAATCCACAGCTGTTCTGCCAACCTTTCCTTGCCAGCCTCATGACGTCAAAATTCAGTTGTATTCACTCTCCTGAAAACTACCACTTTCCAAGCCACTAGTGTATGCCTATTTGTGCCCTTATTTTCTCATACAACCAATAGCCATTTGCACATGGAGCCTTTCCCTTTTTTTCAGAGCTTGTTCCCCAGTTGTATGCCCAGAGAACAAATATCTCGTCGTATATTTTATTGAATAGGATAAAAACGTTGTCTGATTTATTTTCCTCTTCCATGACAGGCTTGCCATTCCTTATTTTATCCTATCAACATTTCAGCACATACAATCAGACTCCTAAAATGATTTGGCTTGAAAAGGATCTTAAAGATCATCTAGAAACTTCAAGAATCTCAAAATACCTTTAATCAATAGAAAGTTCTTATTTGCTTTGAGACAATGGTGAAGTTACTTCAATTTTAAATTATTTTTTTAATTTAAAATTTATTTTTTACAAGCTTGAGGGTTTTTTTTGAGCTGGAAATATAAAACTTTCCATTTAACAACTTTGGAATGAGACATATAGAGATTTAAACTCATATTTATTAAAACAGAAGTCACTGATATTTAATTACATGATTTTAATTATAGAAAAAATGGCCAAGTATTTATCTTTCCATATATTCCAGGGCAGAATAAGCTCCTCTGTAAACCTCTGTGTAGTTGAGATTTATTACTGAAAGTCAAAGAAGAACTCTCTTACCTGTTTGTTTGAACAGCACCTGCACAATGAGAACCTGCTTTATTATCAACAATCTTGGGCAAAAATAGCCAAGTAAAAAAAACATAGCTATACGAATTGACTTCACATTTATCCACAAATAAAACCATTGAGCATAAATCCAGGCAGGAAAATCTCCCTCACCTTTCACTTTGGGCACAGATGGTTCTGTCAGTTTGATGTTAGACCTGCTTAGCACTGAACATAAGCAGGTTGAGATGAGCTGCTGCTACAACAAGGAAGAAAAAGGTTTGCTCCAGAATTTCAGGGACATAAAGGAGCAAGTTTTTTCTGGGCACTGTGCCTCAGACTTTATTTGGAATACAGTTAAGAATCATAGATGCCATTTCTCTGCCACATCTTATGTTCTGGACTTCTTTGCTGATAATGTGTAGTTGAATCCTGGTAGATGCCTTAAAAGATCCTTCCAGCCTCATGGTAGCATTGAACTTTGCTCCTGAACTCATGCATATATTTGGAGTGTGGCCAAATGGTTTAATGTTAGAAATAGCAAACTTAAGCAGAATGACAAGAAAAGGAATTAATTTGTATTTTCAGAGTACCATTAAAAAATCAAATCAAATCCTTAGAAGTCAGAATAGGTGATGGGGAGATCATAGCATGGTTTGAGTTTGAAAGGACCTTGAAGATCATCTAGTTCCAACACCCTACCGTGGACAGGGACACCTTCCACTAGACCTCCAGAGGTCTAGACTGTTCAGAGCTCCATCCAACCTGGCCTTGAGCACTTCCAGGGATGGGGCAGCCACAGCCTCTCTGGGTAACCTGTGTCAGTGCCTCACCATGCATACATGGAAAAATTTCCTCCTAATATCTAATCTAAATCTACTCTCTGGGACTTGATCGAAGGTTGGACTTGATGATATTTGAGGACTTTTCCAACCATAATGATTCTGTGATTATCTCAGCAAAGAGTGATCTAAATCCTCCATCATCAAAGCTCTGAGAACACGAACTGAATGCATACCTTGAGGACTTGATGTCTTGACTGATTTCATTGGCATAAACTCCAGGTTGTCAGTGCTATTAAGTTTACATCTTTCATATTAACACTGTGTCAAACTCAGAAGGTGAAATCATAAGTCTTCCCTTCACAAGTGAGCTAGGATTTGGGCAACCTCTGCCTTCAATTCATGGGAGGAAAAGTATTTTCCTTATTCACTGTCCCTGCTAACATTAACAAACTGTTTGTACCTCTGAATAAAATTTTATGTAACATTTTAAAGGTCAGAGTTTGTCTGTCGATGTCTTTTGTATAAAATATGACTTAGTTTTGGCAGGCCTAGCATGAAATAGGTTGTTTTTTGTAACTTCACTAAGTATCAGGAAGGAAATTAGGGCTTGATTCTATTTCAGATTTAAAAATAATAATCCCCATTCCACTTAATGTAAAACTTGTGACTCTCATTTACCTCAGGTTAGCTGATTGACAAATTCACCTTTTTAACTGCTCTACAATTTCTTTTTCTTCCAAGACACAAACCCTTGTGATTTATTTTAGACTCAGAAAAATCTTAGGTCAAGCCTTTCCCATAGTAAGTAGAATTTTGCTGTTCCTACACACCAGCTGAAAAATACCATATTATTCAAGAGCTGAATTATCATTTTTTTCTTGAGGCTTTATACTCCTTGTTCCTACCTATGGATTCATTCATGTCTGATGATGGGTTTAGGAGTTTGGAGTTTTCTAGGGAAGAATTGTGCCTTCCTTTGAGTTCAAATAATGCAATAATAAAAGCTCTTTGTTTATGAATATGTGATGAGCCACAGTGAAATCCCAATGAGAAAATAATGTCTTGAAACAAAGACAGTATCAGATGAATAGCTAAGATTGCTGGAAATGTTCTGCTAAAGTGACAAAGCAAAAGTGACCTATTCAACAGGTAAAACAGCAGTTGTATTTGAATAGTTTCTTATTCACATTTCAAATTAACAATTTGCTATTATGTAAAGTGATTCTGTTAACAGGGACTGGAACTTGCAAAATCTAGTATTTCTGGAAGTGTAGGCAACTTCAAGGTGAGTATTGAGCACAAATAAATGGGAATTAACAAATAGAATGCATGTCTTCTAGAAACCTGGGCACTTGCTTTGATTCCCCTCTAATTTAAACCCAAACCCCTCTAATTTAAGCCCAAACCACCATTCCTCACCACACAATCACAGTCTTATGGAATTCTTGCTGTTGACAGAAATCATCTCCCCCAACACCCTGCTCAGAGCAAGGTCAGTTACAACAGATTGCTCAGAGACATGTCCAGTTGAGTTTTGAGGTCTCCAAGAAAGAGGACTCCACAACCTGTCTGGGCAGCTTGATCCAGATTTCTTTTTTTTTTTTTTAAATTTCTGTGTTTCAGTTTATGCCCACTGCCTCTTGTCCTGTCATGGGCCACCGCCAAAAAAATTTCTACTCCACCTTCTTTATTTCTGTACTTCTCATCATATAATTATACTCATTGGTAAGATCCACTTGAGTTTTCTCCAGGCTGAACATTCCCAGCTCTTCCAGCTTCTCTTCATATGACAGATGCTCCAGTCTAGTCCCTTCATAATTTTTTCACCCTTTGCTGGACTTGCTCCAGTACATCCATGTCTTTCCTATACTGGGGAGCCCAGACTGGAGCACAGTGCTCCAGATGTGTCCTCACCAGTGCTATCATTCTCAGTCCTAGGGATCCAAGTTTGCATTCATGGATAAACTACTGGACCAATGCACATCCGTTTTCAAAGAGTGAGGCCAAATCTAGTCAAAGAAGCACAGGCACAAAGAAGAGTAGGAAGAGGATAATGGAATAAAGCCACCTACCCCAACTTCCTGGTCTGGGAAAGAAAGCACTCTGCTTACACAATTCCTGACACATGACTGTGATTTCTCCCAAAGCTCTGCAATGAAGGAATGCCCACAGCCTTTCTCTGCAACTGGTTACAGCACTCTACTGTCCCTACTGTTCCTCATATGTCATTTGACTCTTCCTTCCTGGAAGTTAGGATAACTCCAGCACTGGGTGCCAGCTCTATTTCAGCTCACAAAAAAAAATGAGATTGTGTTATTAATGAGATTTGCAGGAAGAATTCAGGCCCTAAACCAAGCAATTTTTCTATGTATTCCACGCTATATCCCACTGAGAGAACATTGCTGTGGAGACACTAATAGATTTGGAAATAACTGGAACAGACATTTGTTTGCCTCACCTATGGACTTAATAGACTTCCTGTACACCAAAACAGACCACAAACTGGCAAAATGGTGCAGTGTGCATTCACAACCCAGAAAACCAACCCAATCTTGGGCTGCAGCCAAAGGAGTGTAGGCAGCAGCTTGAGAGATGGGATTCTCCCCCTCTGTTCTTGTGAGACCCCACCTGGAGTGCTGCACACAGTTCTGGGGTCCCCAAAAGAAGAAGGACATGGAACTGTTGGAGCAAGTCCAAAGTAAGCCACTAAGCTGAGAAGAGGACTGGAGCACCTTCTCTACAAAGACAGGCTCAGAGACTCAGGGCTGTTCAGCCTGAAGAAGAGAAGATTTGTGGGGACCTCACAGCAACCTTCCAGTATCTGAAGGGGCTTCAGGGAAGCTGGAGAGGGACTCTTTGTTAGGACCTGCAGTGAGAGGACAAAGTGTAATGGGGATAAATTGAAAGAGGGAAATTTAGATTAGATACTAGGAAGAAGTTTTTCCTTTGAGGGTGGTGAGACACTGGTACAGGTTGCCCAGGGAGGCTGTGACTGCCTCAGCCCTGGCAGTGTTCAAAGACCAGGCTGGATGAGGCCTTGAGCAACCTGGTCTAGGGGGAGATGTCCCTGCCCAGGGCATGAGAGATTAAGACTAGCTGATCTCTAAGGTCCATTCCAACCCATTAACACTTCATGAAACTAAGAAAAATGACCTGGAGTTTTCAAGAATGGATTGCCAGGTAATTCCTTTTGATCTTCTGTGAAGTGAATTTCAGAGACAAATCTTCCTCTAAGCTTCCCGAAGGTGTGTTTCCTGGATTCATGAAATAGTTTGGATTGGAAGGGACATTAAAAGTCATCTTGTTCCAACTTCCCCATCATGGACAGGAACACCTTCCACTAGCCCAGGTTGCTCCAACCCCACCCCCCCAGGCCTGGAACACTTCCAGGGATGGAGCAGCCACATCTTCTCTGGGCAACCTGTGCCAGTGTCTCAACACCCTCACAGGGAAGGATTTCTTCCTAATTATTATCTAAACCTACTCTCTTTCAATTTGCAGCCATTCCTCCTTGTCCTATCACTCCAGACTCTTGTCCAAAGTCCTTCATATTTCTTTGAGGCTGCCTTTGTAATTTTAGGCCACTTTGACAATCTCCTCCTTGGGAAAATCTTCAAGTGAATGTTAAAAGATGAGAAATCCTCATTTGCTGTTGATGAGTGGATGACACACCAGACTGGATTAACATGATTAAATATATCTGTAACTTTTAGGGTGCAAACAATCACCAATTAATGTGATTAATATTAGTCAAATAACCTAACAAGTGATATCCCATATATCTATTTGAGGAAATCTGGGATTTTTCTATAAAGAGTAGAGAGCATGTCAATATTATATGATGCAGAACTGCAAATATACTGACCCTTTTGTTATGCTCCTGCTTGTTTGGTGTCCTGGAGAACACAGAGTACGCAGCACCTGGAATTTCAGGGAGCTCTCTGTGGCAGTGTCTTCTGGACTGAATAACATAATTCTGGGAGGGGGATCATATAAGACAGGCAGAAAACACTTTTGAGTGTCTTTGCATTGTCCAATAGCAGTATCAATCTCTCCTCAGCCCTATTTCAATATGGAAAAGTTGTGTTTAATTGGATTCAGGAGTACTGGGTGGAGGAAGTTCAAAAGGGATTCATCCCAGCTAATTATACTCTCTCTGCCTTTTTGGTGAGCTTAAAAGGTCAGTTAAATATCAAAGCAGATTGTTCTTAGGGCTGTTGCCTCAATCATTTCCAGTTTTAATTCCGCCATTTGAACAGTATTTGGAATATATGTACAACTACACAGAAGAGAGGGACAGTAAGATAATTTCTCTGCCCACCTAAATGCATATAGTATATAGATAATGAAATAAGAAGGGTATTTAGGAAAAGAAGAGGATTGTTATCCCCATTTTGCAGGTGAAAGAGAGAGAAGAAGTAGATGATACGATTTTTCAGAGATGCAGATAATCTATGGTACAGTGAGAAGATCCATCAAGACCTCTCAAGGCTTTGGA
Source organism: Acanthisitta chloris (assembly GCF_000695815.1). NCBI lineage: Eukaryota > Metazoa > Chordata > Aves > Passeriformes > Acanthisittidae > Acanthisitta > Acanthisitta chloris. The sequence continues at coordinate 50,019 of NW_008680828.1, forward strand.
AGATGTGGCAACTACATTTTCCTCCTCCACATGGTTGAATTTCACTTCTTTACTGAAAGTAAAGGTTTCTAACACACAACTGATTTCAACTGCACTGAGAATTTAAGTCTGACCAGATCCTGTTGCAAAAAAAAAAGGCTTCACTGAGGATTGTGGTTTTAATCATCATTATGTCCCATGACTCTCTCATCTTTCCTCACCAACCCTAATCTGTGCTGCTGCATCTGCAGATAAGAGTCAGTAGAACCTCTGGGTTTGAAGGATCATCTGAGAGGAATTCCTTCCTTTGAAAGCCTGGAAAGGAGTCCCCTGAGTGTCATTGAGCTGTAGGCAAAAGCAGATGCAAGGATTAGACTGTCTGTCCATGACAGCCTAAATAAAACACAGTAATTGTCAGGGCAGTGGGGGACAGGCAATGACTGCTGTGCAACTGAAGCTGAATGAGGAATGGTTTTGGAAGAACAGAGATTTTCTTGGGAAAGAAAGTCTTGGAGTTTCATTTCTCTGCATAGTAAATGAATATGAGGACTACATCCTCCATACCTCCTACAAACAAGGGTGATGACACTAGAAAGAAAGAATATTTCTATTGTATTCACACTTTTCAAATATTATCCCCACTGCTGGATTGGTACTTTGTTTCAGTGCTTGGCATACAGGCAGAAGTGTTGTCTCTGGATTCTTTTTCCAAAATTCACAGAAATGAATATTTCTCTGAAGACTCCCTTCCACTTTAGACCTAGTTATTATAGATTCATAGAATCATGGAATCATAGAATGGTCTGGGTTGGAAAGGACCTTAAAGATGACCTGGTTCCAACCCCCCTGTCATGTTCAGGGACACCTTCCACTAGCCCAGGTTACTCCAAGCCACATCCAACCTGGACTGGATCATTTCCAGGGTTGGGGCAGCCACAGATTCTCTGGGTAACCTGTGCCAGTGTCTCACTACCCTTATAGTCAAGAATTCATTCCTAATATCTAATCTAAACCAACTCTCTTTCAGTCTCAAGTCTGTCACTTCACGCCTTCGTACAAAGTCCTTCTCCAGCTCTCTTGGAGGTACTGATTTGGGCCTCTGGACCTCTCTGGGCAGCTTGTGTCAGTGTCTCACCATCCTTATAGTAAAGAATTTCTTGTTAATATCCCATCTAAACCTGCCCTCCATCAGCTTAAGATCATTCCTCCTTTTCCTGTCACTCCATACCCTTTTCTTCATGAGAAGATGAATTCCTGTCAATGTCTCTCATCAATCAGCCACCAGGACAAATACTTTAGAGTAATACCAACCAATAAAACTGAAGATATTTGCCACCTGCTGAATCAAGCCTGAAGAAACATCCCTGATAGTGCATCTCTGACCTTTCCATGGGTGTTACTGGATAATCTAGGCAGCTTGGAGTTCATTTAGTTGGTAATTATGTAGTATGTATGATTTCTGGAAATAGGCATTGTGGATGTCTTGTTTGTTTTGGCTCTCTTTCTGTGGGGATAAACAGAAGTAGAGTGATTAATTTCCATTCTGTTGCCATGGTTATTAATAATAATGAGGTGATTATTACTGCACTGTAAACCTTACAGCAATTCCAACACTGCTATAAAAAAACAGGAGAGAGGGAGAAAAGGAGAAAGAGGGCAAAAACCAACAATGAAAGAACTGGATCTGATCCTCAGCCTGGACAATTCAGCACTCTTCTTGGAGAGTCTGGAACTGTGGACAGAGCAATACTAATAAACCAAGTGATAGATGAGGTCCTCTCAGTGACTTCAGCACATTTGTACCCACAGAGATTTCATCAGGACAGAGGTTTGCCAGCACAAAAGTCCCACCTAGTTCACACAACCAATGGGAAAACTCCATGATATGCTCAGTATTTTCTGGATCAGAGTCTATCTTATTAGTTCCACTTTAAAAAGTGGTGGGGTGTGTGTGTGTGTGGGGGGGGTGATGAGTGCAGGCAAATAAAAATATCATTAAAAAGCCAAGCACTAGCCTTTACTCCTGGGTGACTAATAAGCAACTCCCACATTCCTGGTACCTGCTCAACTGGCTCTATCTCATTGCACTAAGTGATTTGTATTCCTCCTGGAGACATTGCCATGGTGTTGGAACAATAAGTAACACTCACTTAATCAGATTGTCCCCATGGGTGAGATCACATTTTTCAAGGATTCTGCAGTCATAGCTGGGATGTTTTGCAGACTTCCTTCTTTCTGAGTCCTGCTGGAGGTGCAGAAAGCTCACAATAGGCAAATCACAGCCACTGGGCAGACTTCTTGTTGTTATTTTGTGGCTAACTGGGATTCAAAATCAGCCTTTTCACACAAGACTTGGAATGACAGAAATGGGATGAGAAAGTGACTCTTCACATTCTTCTCCCCAAAGCCACAACCTGTGCTTTGAGACTGTTAGTTTTCCATGTTTCCTTTTCCAAACCAGGGGAAATTATTTTGCATATTTATTTCTACCTTCCTATGTGTCTCATATCTGCTCGTGAGTGTAGAGACTCTCCCAATCCTAGTGTTTGCCTTTTGTTGTGTTCAGTATGCCAGCCTCGGGCAAAACAAAACCCAAAGGCTAGCTGCTTCCCAGCTTTCCTTGTCTGCTGAGGTGCCTTCAAAGCAGAGGACAGCAGGTCAGAGACAGCATTGGCTGTCAAACTCTCATATAGGTATGGCAAATAAAACCCATGGCAGTGTAAAGGTTTAAAAGCAAAATGGGACTGTTGAGTGCTTTTGCTTTCAAATAGGATTCTCAGTGTTCAATTCCAGATCATGTGATGGCCCAATGCCTACAGAGAAGAGCATCATCACCTCCTGAGAGTACATGGCAGATTGAGGACAAGTCATTTTTCCTCTCCGGGCAGACTTCAGTGGGGACATCCACTGCACGTTGCTGTGGGACAGCTCACAATTTGAAAAGGATCCTAGACCCAAGTGTGCAAGAGAAACAGGAACTGTTGGTCCTTACTGTCCTGAATCATAGAGTCATAGAATCCTAGAATGGTTTGGGATGGAAGAGACATTAAAGATCATCTAGTTCCAGCATCTCTGCCATGGGCAGGGGCACCTTCCACTAGCTCAGGTTGCTCCAAGCCTCATCCAGCCTGACCTGGAACACTGCCAGGGATGGGGCAACCACAGCTTCTCTGGGCAACCCAGTGCCTCACCACCCTCATACCACCACAGAGTTAACCAACTCTTTCAGTTTGAAACCATTCCCCCTTGACCTGTCTTTTCAGACCCTTATGAATGGTCCCTCCAGCTCTCTTGGAACCTCTTTAGGTACTGGAAGGTGCTCTAATTTCTTCCCAGAGCATTCTCTTCTCCAGTCTGAACAGTCCCAAATATCTCAGCTTCTCTGCATAGCAGAGGTGCCTCCACCACAGAGTTAACCAACTCTTTCAGTTTGAAACCATTCCCCCTTGACCTGTCTTTTCAGACCCTTATGAATGGTCCCTCCAGCTCTCTTGGAACCTCTTTAGGTACTGGAAGGTGCTCTAATTTCTTCCCAGAGCATTCTCTTCTCCAGTCTGAACAGTCCCAAATATCTCAGCTTCTCTGCATAGCAGAGGTGCCTCGTCCCTCTAACTATCTTTGTGGTCTCCTCTGGACTTGCTCCAACAGGTCGGTGTCCTTTCTGTGCTGGAGACACAGGAACACAAATATGTTCTTTAATCACCAGATCCAAGTTAACAGCTGACAGGAGAAGTCCCTTACTGTGGGTGGTTGCAAGAGGGGAACATGTTCCTCTCATCAATACATGCTGCTTGTGTGTGGGGAGAGGCAGGGATTCTTGGGAGGCTCTGAAGCCCATAGAACCCTCTCTACTTCTGGCTTCATGCCTTTTTGCACCCTTTTCTACATCCAGAGGGTGAGGATGGGGTATGGACAGCAGCAGAATCAGCAAGTGATGGTACCTAATACAAAAGCCATAGGCTTACCTGCAGTGATACACTCCATCAGTGCTGCTGTTGATGGCAAAGGACCCTGAAAATAGTTTTTCTGGAGGTACCTAACAGGTGTAGCTTCCTCATACCACTGTGTAACCTCTCACTTGCCCTGTGGTTCACTGTGGAACTGCTGTGGCATGTGCCCAGGTACAGCTCTGATCCACAGCATCATGTGAAGGTCAGGGATCTGATTCAGAAGCACCACTATGGTTGTGCCATCAACTTTGATATCAAGGCAGTGTTAGAAACTCCCCAACAAGTATAATACCAGAATGGTTTGGATTGGAGGGGACCTTAAAGATCATCTAGTTCCAAATCCCATGGAAAGGCTTGGTTAAAGGCAGCAAGATTTAAGGTAAGGCAGATATAAAATATGTGTATAGTGATACTTATAGGGGACTCAGCACTTGTTAGGATCATTCTGTAACTTAAAAAGTAAAAAAAATATCATAGCATAAAATATACCTTGAATTGGAAGGGACCTTACAGATCATCTCATTTCAACCCTCTTGCCCTGGGCATGCACATCTTCCACTAGACCAGGTTGCTGAGGGGCAGTAAGAGAGATTCATTTTGAAATCGTAAATAACCATGTTGTGGTGGAATCTTCAGGAACAGCAAATAATATGTCTGGATTGAGATGTGGTGTTACAATTCCTGCTTGCTCACAAGTGGATACCACTACTTACTACACACACTCCCACACACGTGAGTAGGCAAACACACATTACACACATGCACACTCTGCTTGTTGTAATAACAATCCTATTCTGTTTGGAGCACATGGAAATGGGAGAAATTCACTGCATGTTCCATTTGAAAGGGAAGAAAAGGGGAAAAAAATCCAACCCATAGTTTCCGAGCAATTCTAAGTGATGCAGCATGATCCTTCCCCTGGTTGGGATGGGGGAGGGAAGGGGATGGGGAGAAAAAGAATAGGAGGAGGGGGGAGGACCAGTTAGTGGTTAGATGGGAGCTCCCACCCATTTCCTTTCCTTGCCCTTCCCAGGCATGTCAGAGCTGGGAGCCAAGACAAATCACGCTCAGGAGCTCACAGACAGACAGCACCACTTACCGAGAGTGTAATTCAGCCCTTGGAGGAGAGGGAGGAAGGGAGGGAGGAAGGCAGGGAGGGAGGGAGGCAGGGCGGGAATGAGTGGGAAAAAATGAAGAAGGGGGCAGTGCCCTCTGCTGCCAAAATAAGGACGTCGATGTGGAGGATTTCAAGTAGAGAAGAGAGAGATGAGGCCTCTGGGAGTTTGCAAATAAATAGTCACAGCACATGGCAAGGGGAGGAAAGTTGACTGAAGTTCATCTGAGGTCAGCAGGTGTCATCTGAGACCTCTCTCCCCTGCTCAGATTACCAAAGTGAAATGGATGTGAAGATGCCTACTGCCCTCATGTAGGCATTAGCCTGGTTTTGTGAGCTTGGGTGAACTGAGGTCCTTGGAGGAGAAGCAGAAAGAGCTGCTGTTGCTAAAAAAATTTGTGGAGCAGCAAAACTCCTATGATGGGTATGTCTGGGGTGTGTGACTGCTGCTGTGAGGAGCCTGGCAAAGTCCAAACAGCACAGCCAAAGAAGAACAGCTCCCTATTCTTGCTTGGCGCTATCGGACTAAGGTCAGGGCTCATGCCACCTAATTTTAGCCCTCTCAGTGCTCATCATGGCTCATCACAAGCACATGGTGTGATTCTTGGGGGTGTCCTGTGCAGAGCCAAGAGGTGGACTCAATGATCCTTGTGGGTCCCTTCCAGCTCTGAATATTCTGTGATTCTGTGATCATCCAGCTTGCTCCATGGAAAGACAGAGCCTGAATACACCTGCCACCCCGGACCAGAATGAAGTGATGACCAGAGGAGACCAAGGGGTTTAGATGCCCTTCTTCTCCTATTCCAAATGTCCCTTATAGGGTTCTCTACCAGTGCCACCAGTCTTCAGTCCCCTCTCCGCTCTCTCTCAGTCAATAGCTTCTCCACACCATGGACTCTCTTAGTGGTGTTGGATGCTTACTGTGAGCTTTCTCCCTAATATATTTCCATGATATAAAAGAATAATATCACAAATCACTCCCATCAAACAGAAATAAGTATTTTACATGTGTGTGACTGTACATGAGTGAGGTCTTGGCATTATGATTGTCTGCTTGGTCTTTCATGCAACTAGATTCACATATTCAAAACCTTTTTCTTGACACCTGGGGAATCAAAACTTTCCTTCAGAAGCTGTTGAAGCCAAGTATGACCTCCCATGAGCTTTGGGTAAACCATCAATTATCAGGAGAGAATTTTAGATGAGTCATATGAACATTAGCTACAAAAACCTATTGAAAAGACTCAGAAACAGATTTCATCAGGTATCAGGACTAGCACATGTTAATCTGATTATCTAGCTGACACAGGAAGAAAACTCTGCTCTGATCTTGATGTCAGTATGATGAGGAAAACCTGAAAACCTAGTAAATTTTCTAAAGGACTAAATACTCCAATGTAGAGGTGTAATTAGGTAAATCACTCATTTCCATATCCTCACTGTCATTACCTCCATCACTAGCCTCTTGCAGCTGAAGGTCTTGGTTTTCCACTTTTTTACCCTTCCCATCATCCTCCACATCACTGACTTTCTCTTGTCCCTTTCCTTCCTCTCTTGATTCCACTGTGCCTCCAAACCAAGAAGTTTTCTTGCCTTACTGCACACTTGTCCAGCTACAGAAGGGGTAAGAGGAGTCCAAGGGCCGTCTTTCTTTCTCATCTTGTCACTTTTCATCCTCTCTATGTCATCTTTCCTATAAAAGCAAAACTGTCATCCTGCACCCAGAAGGTCCTGTAATCTAGGTGCAAAATAGAGGCCAAGGAACACTTGGGTGCTGTTGAAATTGGGGCTTGCAGTACAAGGTAGGAAGCAGAATTCCCATTTCAAGGGCAGTGTTAAACTTTCAGGTGACACATGCTTTGGTCTGAAATGAAGCATGAGAAAAGCCAAGAAATTTCAGATTTTCAGCCTGTTCATCAAAGTTGACATGATGGAAAGTGAATAAGCAAATTTGGGAGTCAGAGCAACTGTAGCTAGAGTTTCTGTTCACATCTACACCCTAGCAGGTCATGCAGAGGGAAAGACAAGGAAGAATATAAAACCTTAACCAGTAGTTCATACCTCTTTCTTACTCACGGATATCATCAGAACCATGGTAGATGATGGGTCAGAGAACAGTATTCTCAAGTTTTGGTGTCCTTTGCATGACAACTCCACTGCAGGTCATGTAAGGAGAAAAGGACTCCAACATATAACCAACAGCTCATGGGTTGAGATAAGGGAAGGGAGAAATCATTCACCAATTATGGGCAAAAAAAGACTCAACTTTTGGAAATGAATTAATTTTATTACCACTCAAATCAGAGCA
>NW_008680828.1:57391-65277 GCF_000695815.1 Acanthisitta chloris
CACCTCCCTCCAACACTTCCTTCTTCCCAGGTTCAAATTCACTCCCAATATCTCTACCTCCTCCCCTCAAGAAGTGCAGGGAGATGGGGAATGTGAGTTCCAGTCAGTCTCTGCTGCTCCTTCCTCCTCACACTCTTCCCTTTCTCCAGCACAAGGTCTCTCTCATGAGGGACAGTCCTCCATGAGCTTCTACAGCATGGATCCTTTCATGGCATGCAGTTCTTCACAAACTGGCATGGATCTCTCCTACAGGGCGCAGTCCTTCAGGATCAGGCTACTCCAGCATGGGTCCTCTGTGGGATCACAAGTCCTACCACTGAACCTGCTCCAGTGTGATCTCTTCTCTCCATCGGTCGACAGGTCCTGCCAGGATGCTGCTCCAGCATTGGCTTCCCACAGGGTCACAGCCTCCTTTGGGCACCCACCTGTTCTGGTGTGGGGTCCTCCACAGGCTGCAGATGGGTCTCTGCTCCCCCATGGACCTCCATGGGCTGCACGAGGACAATCTTACATCAGGGATGTCACATCCAGTACTGTAACTTCTGGTTTTCCTTCTATTCTTTCCTGAGAATGCACAACAGAGAAATAGCGGACACAATGTTTGTGGTATTTTTGCTCAAAGGAAAAATGTTCTGGTGTGAGAATCATCTTGAATGGCCATTGGATAACTTGTTTGGAAATTCCAGCAAATGGTCTTGGCAAAAGAGAGTTTTGGAAAATAACAAGGAAAGGCACAGGATGCAACGTCATGCTATATGCCTCTATAAAACGGCTTTGAAAGGCTGGAAAAGCATTGGCATATCCCTCCTGTTGAAAAGACAATAGCAGTGAGGGCTTGGCATGATCTTCCCTGAAAAAAACATGGAAACTAGACATAAGAGCAAAAGTTCTGGCAGCACCATGTTTTCCCTCAGCTGCCAAGAGCTAGTGGTATTTGGAACATGCCACAGCAAAATATTAAATATATATATATCCAAAGAAGGAGAAAATACTAGGATTTTTTTCCTTACTTCCAAAGGGAGCAAAGAACAGCTTGTTACAGCTTCTTCTGGAACTGAGACATGGGAAAGCAGTTAATGATCTGTTGCTATCACTGTGCAAATCCTCATCGATCACCTTGGTAGGTGGCACAGACTCCATTTTGTGTGATGCTGTGCAAACACCAAATTAAACCAGAAGGGTGTCTGCAGTGAAAGTGCAAAGACCAAGCTCATAAGCCAAAATCTTTGATGTGGGAGGACTGCATCATACAGGATAACATAAATCCGTGTGGAACATTGAGATGCCTTCCAAAGAGAAGGTCACAAGGCTCAGCTTGGTGTGAGGAGAGTCAGGAATGGACAGCTTTGGGCTGGAAGTAGCACAAGTCCCCACGGTACTAAAGGACCATGGCTGGGACTGTGTATTTCATTATTTCCCCAAATAAATGCTGTAAGTAGGTAGATTTGAAGGGGTGGGTGGTGGTGGTGGTTGGATTTGTAGATGGATGAAGAAGGCCTACAAGGAAGCTGGAGCAGGACTCTTCATTAGGAACTGTAATGCTGCATCAAGGAGTAATGGGGATAAATTGAAAGAGAGAAATTTAGATTAGATACTAGGAAGGAGTTTTTCCTGTGAGGGTGGTGAGACACTGGCACAGGCTGCCCAGGGAGGTTGTGGCTGCCCCAGCCCTGGCAGTTCAAAGCCAGGTTGAGCAAACTGGTCTAGTGGGAGGTGTCCCTGCCCATGGCAGCAGGGGTTGGGACTAGATGATCTCTAAGGTCCTTTCCAACCCCTCAGCATTCTATGGTTGAATGATTTTGCATCAGAACCACAGTTTGGGCATGATGCATGAGTTCCCGTAACAGCAGGAACATCACAGTCCGGTGTACAAGCTACAGAGCCCAGGCCTAGTGCAAAGAACCAGGAGAGAAAGGGCCAGGGATCAGTATTACACCATGTGTGGCAGCCTGGTGGACAGCTACAGCTCTTGGTAGATGTGGGTTTGTTATCATTGCCTAATGTTTAGGGACTCTGTTTTATTAGTATTGAAAGAGAAAAAATAATTTCTCCCTTTCCCTCTGGAGTACAACTTAGGATTCATGCTATTCCCACAGGATGACAACTGATAAAACAGGAGAGGAGGTGAAACATGTTAAAGGCAGGAATATAAGAGTTTCTCTACTGTTACCCTTTTGATCTCAACACTCAGGATATTAGCAGTTCAAAGACCTGTATGGTATCAGTTCTGGATGTTGGTTTTGTGCAATGGTGTTTGCTGCTGTGAAAATCATTTTTGAGTCCTTTTTCGTGCAGCTGAGCCTTGAAGAGTCTTATGGGGTACCTGCTCTTCAAATGGAGTAAGGCATTTCCTTACCTGTGAGGACCTGGATCTAAACACCTTCATGGGCTTACCTGCTAGTTAGGAAAAGTCATAGAATCCCAGAATGGCTTGGGTTGGAAGGGACTTTCAAGGTCATCTTGTTCCAACCCCCTGCCATAAGAAGGGACACATTCCACTAGAGCAAGTTGCTCCAAGCCCCATCCAACCTGGCCTTGAACACTTCCAGGGATGGGACAGCCAAGACTTTCTAAGAAGGGGAATATTTCAAGCCTCACTTGAGCCCTTTTCCTTGATAAATACTTGAACATCACCCTCACCTTTCTTCTTTGCCTGACCACTCCAGTTAGAGCTGACCACAGCCATTTCCCAGGAGACTCAGGACAGGAGTAGAAACCCAAGTTGTGGTTTCTCCACCCATGTGGGATAGGAAGGAGTCACACCAGTTGCTTTTGGCTGCTCAATGTGCAACTTGGCTTCAGCCACATCCCTGTGGCTTGTTCTCACCCTCCTCTCAGTGGTGATGCCTTTTTTTTTGCCTCTTACCAGCCCACCTGACTTTGTTTTTGCCTTGTGGGATCCTTGCCCTGTTTGTCCACACAATAGACACTGTGGCTTCCCACTCTCTTGTCTTGCACTTGCACTGAATCATTTCTTGGCTTCTCTGGTTTCTCATGTTGGCTGTTCTCAACTATCTGACTTGGCATCTGTCCCCTAAAAATCAGGTCCAACAGCCTGAGTCCCTCACTCAATCTCAGCATTGGTCAGACAAGACAAACTCTGAAGCAGAGGTTTTAAGTATGTTCCCTCAATGAAGGAGAGGTGAATTTGATAAGGAATTTTACATGATCTTTCCTGACACAGGTGATCACAGGACATCATGAAGTCATTGCATGACTGTGGTCCTGTGCAACCAAACCTCAAGAAATGCAAACTTTTTCCAAGCAGTGACACACAGAAGAGGAGACTGAAAGAGACAAAATTATTTTTGGTGAACTCATGCTCAGGTCAGACCCTCCTCAAAATCAATAGAAAATTTGTATATGAAGATCACTGGATTTCTTCTAAATCCTGAAGTTGAAATGATGTGATGAAAAGGATCCTTGGACTCCTTATGCAGTAAGTCTGAGCCTTATGGTTTCCCATGCTTAATATCTCATTATTTCAATCATAGAATATCCTGAGACTGAAAGGACCCACAAGGGTCATCAAAGTCCAACTCCTGGCCTATTGGACTTCATTTGGCCCCATCACAATTTAGACACATGGGTGGTCTCACATTCCTTCAGCTATGATTTTCCAAACAGCAGTGCCTGATGCCTCAATCCCAGAGAGGCTGTGAGTCCTTCTGAAGCTGGAGAAACCTCACACAATGGGATCAGGGATTAAGGGGTTACAGTGTCTCTGTAACTGTGAGATCCTTCCCTCCCTGTCACTTAGGACCATACAGAAGGGATCAGTCACCTACATAGATAAGGTCCATGCAGGAATAAGGTTTCATACCCTGCTTAAGATGTAGTGCAAATCCACAACAAAGAAATCTTCTAGTAGAAGACTGGAGAAGAGGAAGCTCTGGTGTGACCTTATTGCAGACTTTCAGTACCTGAATGGAGCTTAAAAGCGAGGTGGAGAGGGACTTTGGACAAAAGCATGGAGTGATAGGACAAGGGGCAATGCTTTCACACTGACAAAGAGCAGGGTTACATGGGATATTGGAAGAAATTCTTCCCTGTGAGTGTGGTGAGGCACTGGCACAGGTTGCCCAGAGAAAGCTGTGGCTGCCCCATCTCTGGAAGTGTACCAAATCAGGCTGGATGGGATTTGGAGCAATCTGGTTTAGTGGAAGGTGTCCGTGCCCATGGCAGGGGATTGAAATGAGATGATTTTTAAGGTCTTTTCCAAAACCAACCATTCTGGGATTCTATGATCTCCTCTGGAAGTTGATCTGTCCACTCACTGGAGTGGGATTTGGCCATGATTAACCACCTTAGCTGATGACTATAGTTGAATAAAATCTAGGGTCAAGGCTGCAAAGGTGAATTAATGGCAGAGCCAAAGATAAATCCCATGTGATATCCAGTCTCTTATTATACATCCAACCTCTCTCTTGGGAGATGACATTTGATACTAAGATGATCTTTAAGGTCCCTTCCAACCCAAACCATCCTGTGATACTATGATTCTTGTAGTCTTCTCACTTTCACCAGTACCTTACTGATGTAATATTTCTTATAATAAATCTCTCCTAACTTCAAGGATACTGTGATATGCAGGAGATTTATGTAACTCTTGACTCTGTATTGTCTGCAAACAGTAGGAGAAAGGGACAGCTGAGGAATTCAGCCTGGAGACACAGTAGTCATAGACACCTTCTGTTGGATGTAGGGCAGAAATCAAACCACACTCATTAGTCCTTAAATTAGCAAAGTGCTGCCAAGGTAACAGCTTTCTCCACAATATTGTTGTCTTGACTAAACAACTTACCCTAAGCTCCGTTGAAATAATCTGTTTTTTCACCTGCAGGAGTGAAACATTCAAGACAACATTCCAAGACGGATCTGGTTAAGGTCATAAAAATTTTGTGGTAGCCTATATATTATTTTTATGCATATGCTTAACACGATGTATTTTATGAATGTGCTAAAGTGCAATAAATCACCTAGAATGTGGTGTAAAACACTTCAGGCTCTTACCAGAGTATCAGATGCTCACACGTATTCCATGTATCCATGGACTCATACAGATGCAGGAGTGTAGAGACACTCCACATCCCAAGCACAGCCAATAGACGGGAGTACTGCATGCTTGTCTTCTGTGTGGGAGGTCATGAGAGTAGTCAGTGTGTCTGTGATGGATTAGCAGTCAAAATGAAGATAGATAGTGTAGATGAATGGCACAGCTCCAGCATTTACTGTGTGTAATCTCGACAACTGGAGTAAAGGAGAGAGTTCCATAGGAATTCTATTGCAGGATCGAGGAAGTCTGTCTCTTCCAGTGGAAAAAGACAAATACCCTGACATTCAGGCTTCTGCAGAAGAACAACATGAGAAAACTTGTGGAATTAAAACTGATTCCCTTACTCTGCTTGGAGTCAGGATACAGAGTAGATGAGCCCCTGGTTAACCTGCTGTCCTTAGTTACTTTGATTTTTGTGATTATGAGACTTGAGCACCATTACGTGTGATATGCTGTTCACATTTGCTTTTCAACTCCAGTCAGTGTTGCATAAGTTTAGATGTTTAAGTTCAGCTGGAAAAGCATCCAAAAAGATATGCAAGCTCACAGGACTGGAAATACAGTAACATAGTATGTTAAGTGGTTGGAATGGACCTTACAGATCAAGCTGGATGGGGCTTGGAGTATCCTGGTCTAGTGGATGGTGTCCCTGCCCATGGCAGGGGAGTTGGAACTCTTTCAACCCTTTCAACCCAAAACATTCTATAATTTTGTGATTCTGTGCTTCCACGATTTCTACAGCATTGCCTTTTGCCTGATTTGGGGCTTGACAGTTAGGTCAAGATCAACACAAGAGCAGCTGGCATCAGGGACCTCTTCCAGAGAGCTGCTGGTGATTACAGTTGTCTGGGATCTCACAATCCCTTAACCACCAAGTTTAGGATATTTATAGAAGGCAAAGGAATCAGACAAGGAGAAGAAGACACCACCTACTACTGACAGACCCCCCAAAAGCCAAACATTACCAAAGCTTGGTTCTTCCAGCTGCTCCTCCAAGAACTGTGAGCTGAGATCTCAGTGGACACCTGGTGACACTAAAGAGCAGTATTGGTCACAGTTCAGAGAGCTTTGCAGGGGCTCAACCACCTCCCCACATGCCATACTTTTCCAAGCAGCTTGCTCCAACAGGTTACCAGCATTGTGTGTCCCTGAAACGCAAGCCAGCTCCAAGAGAACCACCAGATGGGTGAGGTGGCAGGAGAGCTGGAAGCATCCCAACATATTCTGCCAATGCTCCATCAAAACCAACATATTTGCACAGAGCACTTAACTCTCATCTAGGTAAGAAGGTGTTTTCCAATGGAAGAATGCTGCATGGGCAAACCCATGACCAGACCATGTAAAGGGTCAATTCAGACATCAGTAAAATTAATTTGGGTTCCTTGAAAGTCAGATGTCCATAGGGACCAACTAATTCTTTATTTATTTTTAAACTCTAATTTGTTTGTTTTTACTAAGGAAACTCCTGTTGACTTTGGCTGACCTGTGATTTCAGCCCTCAGAGAGGACAGCGGCAGTCAGAAAGCACTAAGTTAGAGATCTATACAGAATCACAGAATCAATCAGGTTGAAAAAGAGCTCTGAGATCAAGTCCAACCTATAACCTCAACATGTGCCAGAAAGATGGTTCTGAAGAGTGGATAATTAGGGAATGGGAGATTGTTTTTGATGGGAGTAAGACTGAGAGGAAAAGGAGAAGCAAAATGAGAGAGTTAGTATCATAAAAGTGCCTGGAGAGCAAACTCTGCTCCCCTGCTTCAGGTGAAGTCATGCCTAGGCCTGTTCCCTGGGATACTGTGTGCCTACAGTGTGTTCACTCATGGATCAATTTAGGAATAGTCTCAAGCTTTCAGTTCCTGCAAAGCAAAAACCTCAGAGATTCCCAAACCCACAAGAGCCAGGAGAGGATATGGAGAGGCAGGAGTGTGTGATAAAAAGGAGTGTTTGTTGGTAGCCTGGGATAAACCCAGATCTTATCAGGCCTGTGTCTGAGCACAATAAGAAATTATTCACAGGGTATTACCAACCTGGTGTGGGGATCACCACACTGATTCCTCTCTCCCTGCCAGCAGAAAAGTCATCACAAGGCTTACAAAACACAGGGTGGGAAAGAAAAGGAAAAATATAGAGAAATAGAGTCCAAGGCCCCAGTGCCAGGAGCTGACAGTCAGGGCTGGACTCAGGACACAGCTCGTAGCTTGGTGCATGTGTGCATACACTATGAGGCAATGAGGCAGCAGGATGCAAGAGTCACAGGATGTTGTGTGGATGAAGGGGAGAAAGCTTATCAGCTTTGCCATGAAGCTGATAAGAGGATTGGAGCACCTTCCCTATGAAGACAGGCTGAGAAAGTTGGGGCTGTTCAGCCTGGAGAAGAGAGGCTTGTGTGGGGACCTCATAGAAACCTTGCAGGATCTGAAGGGGCTCCAGGAAATCTGCAGAGGGACTCTTTGTTAGGAACTGCAGCAACAGGACAAGGAGTAATGGAGATACATTGAAAGAGGGAAAATTAAGTTAGATATTTGAAAGAAATTTTTTCCTGTGAGGGTGGCACAGAGACACCATCACAAGTTGCCCAGGGAAGCAGTGGCTGTCCCAACTCTGACAGTGTTCAAAGCCAGGTTGGATAAAGCCTAGGGCACCCCGGTCTGCTGGGAGGTGTGCCTGCCGCAGTTGAAGCTCTGCAGCCAAGCAAGACAGAGATTAGTGGTCCGCAATTGGCAGATCCCCCAAAAGCAGGCCGAGCGGCCAATTGGAACTGCAGCAGACCCCGCCTCCTGGGCTGCTGAGGTTGTAAAAACTGCTGCGCAACAAAAGGAGGAAGTTTGCT
>NW_008680829.1:0-31096 GCF_000695815.1 Acanthisitta chloris
GGTTCGTGTGTTTGTGCCCACCGATCCCCACCTTGTCACCGCGACTTCTGCCGTTGGAAGGGCGCGTGCATGGAAGGGGCGCCCGATGGCTGAGCAGCCCCGGGCACAGACCTGCCCGCCGCGCAGAGGAAATAGTGTGCCGGGAGGGAGGGCTGATACCCAGCTTCTTGCCGCTGCTAAGCAGATTAATGGATCAATTACGGGAAGGGAGAAAGAAAAAACAATGAAAAGTCGTTTAAAACGGACGGTCGGAGAGTTGATGAACAGCTTCCGAAGTGAGTGGGATCCAAACCTCTCAGAACAGCACTAGAGCAGCAACAGCGATGTGGAGGGAGAGGGATGCAGTACCTAATGTGCAGGATGGAGAGAAGAGACGCTGTCTTGACTGAATTCCCTGTGGCCTATTAGATCTGCCTGGGTGGCTGCTGTTGAGACCCATATGTGCCTGGCATACCCTGGCAGGGAGAATGGGAGGTAGGGAAAATTGGAGCTGATGATGGCGTCAGAGAGTGGGGCATTAGCTGAGTTTGTACACGCCTGCCTTGCTCTAGCTGGCTTCTGAAGCTAGAGGCCTTCCCTGATTTGGGAGCTTTTGGGTTCAAGGGGATCAAGAAGTGGGAATGGGAAAGTCAAGACAACAAACAAGACTTTGGGGAGAAGGGCCAGGCTGGGAGGAAATCTAGTGAATTGGGACTGGTCCTCGGGTGTCATAAACATATATCTGAGAGCTGGGGCTGTGGGCTAGGGAAATAAGGGGTTTGTCTATAGGTAATCTGGATTGCCCCAAACTAACACTTTTCAGAACTTTTGGATCCTTTACAGGTGGGGAGGAATCAGTAGGTGGGAAGGGAAGCAGAAGGAGACTGTGGGTGTGCTGCTGATGGGATTGTTCATGGTGTGAGTGGGACTTTAAATATTAAAGCTGAGGAAGTGAGAAGATGGGGGGGTTCTCTCTTGCTGTTGCAGGTTGTTTGACTTGGATCCTGACCTGTTGCCCCTTTTCCAGTACAACTGCAAGCAGTTTGCCAGCCCTCAGGAGTGCCTCTCTGCCCCCGAGTTCCTGGATCACATCAGGAAGGTGAGAGAGGGCATGGCTAGAGCACAGCCTCTGTGGAGGAAGAAACCCTTAGACAGTGACTTGGGACTGTGGTATGTCTGACCAGGGAAGTCTTCTGAAATGGTAGCTGCAGGGGGTTGCTCATGCTAGCAGAAGGCACTACTGCCAGGACAAAGTGTCCTACAACAGTGAGGAGGGGATGAGGATGTGGGTTATTATGAGTAAAAAGCACCATGCTGATTTCTATACCCTTGTCTGAGAGTGGATTGCCTCCTATGAAAGCTGGAAGCCTCCTTCTCCTACCTTGGAAGTGCCTCACTTCTGTCCAGACAAGGACTGAAGCCCTCTGCTTGGCCACATGCTGACCAGGAGGTGGCACAGAAGTGGGTCAGGCTCCTGTGGACTCACTACTGTAGAGAGGCTGTAATGCAGCTGCAGAGCCAGAAACCTGACAGCATCTCTTGGAGAGCCTCTGGGGGAGTGCTGCAGTATGCATTTGCCTCCCCCTAAAACAAAGAGAGAAGTAATGCTGAGGAGAGGGTCATGCATGGACAGAATTACACCTGGTGCAGCATAAACCCTTGGCTGAATCCTGAAGAGTGGTCATGCCGAGGCAGAGCACAGTCTTGGCTTGCAGATGCCTTCATAAACTGCCTGGCTGCATCTCTAAACCAGCTTGGTGCCTTGCTTTATTCCTCAGAAGAGGCTGTTTCAAGACTGCACTCCCTCTGATAGCTCCAAGCTTTTTGTTGTTTTCCAGCCTCTGTTTATTGTCAAAATTAAGTCCATTTTTACTTCTGCTATTATTGCCTTGGGCTGAAATTTGCTCTTTGCTCCTCTTGGAGACAATTTCCCTGTCGAAATTATAGAGCACAATTCTATCACCTCTTGGCTTTGCCAAGATAACTATGCCCTGGCTTTAATCTCTTGTTTTAATTGGGTGTTTCTGTTCCCTTCATCCCTCATTAAATCTTCTCTGTCCTGTTTCCATTTGACTTTTGATGCTCCTGGGAGATGTTGATGTTATGTTCTTTACCAGACCAGATCAAGAGACCTGGCTATACTGTCCACCCCATCTCTTCAAAATATAAGCTGATAATCAGCTAAATAAGGCTGATCTTAGATTTGGAGCAGCCTTATTCATAATTGCACAATCTTGGCAACATGTAGTTGGAAACTCTAGGCCTGGAAACTTCCAGGACTTCCATGCAGTTGTCCTGGGGTCCTAAGAGTTGTAATGATTGCATTAGCATTAGGTCTGAACCTGTAACTGCTCTGCTATAGGGCTGTTTGCCTGCCCTGGAATGAGCAGTGCTGCCTGCTGTGCACCTCTGGCAGTGTCCCATGGAAGGATGTGTTGTGTGCTGCTGCCAGCATGCCTCACTGATGTGCCACACAGATCGCAGTAGAGCAAGGGAAATCTCAGTGGGCATCTGCTGGGCTGGAAGGGTCGTCAGGCTGAGAAGGGTGAAGTAGAGGGATCAGGCTCTGTTCCTCTGGGAGGGATTCAGAGCCTTGCTGTTAATGCCATTCTGCCTTTCTGCTCCTGCACCAGGTGATGCTGGTGATTGATGCTGCCGTGAGTCACCTGGAGAACTTTTCCTGCCTGGAAGAGTATCTCTGTAACCTTGGCAAGAAACACCAGGCAGTTGGTGTGAAGGTCGAGTCCTTCTCGGTGAGGTGTCCTCTCTTGTCCTGCTGTGGCTGTGTTTGTGCATCCCTGACTGCAGCCCTGCACTCCCCACACGCCCAGGGTGTGGGATGAGGGCCAGCATAGGGCAGGGGAAGGGGTTGATATGGGCTGGCTATGGGTTCCCTCTGAGCAGCCAGGGATGGGGGAGCTGGCACTGCTGCTGGAGGAGGAGCAGCTGTCTGCAGTGGTAGAAGTCAAAAAAGGTGGTGAAGTGAGACACGGGGCTATCTGTCATCCCCTGGTGCTGAGCTTGACACCTCCCTCTTTGGTTTGTAGACTGTCGGCGAGTCCTTGCTGTATATGCTGGAGAAATGCCTTGGCACTGCCTTCAGCCCAGAGGTGCAGGAGGCTTGGAGCAACCTCTACAGTGCTGTGGTGAAAGCCATGCAACGTGGCTGGGAGACCCTCCCAGAAGGGGACTAGATCCTGCCAGCCATCCCCATCCCTGACCACGCAGCGGTCCTGAGCACGGGGAGCACTCACACCACACTCTCTGCCTCTCTCCACCTGTGTCTTTCTCTGTGCACCAGCCCATTGCTGTCTCCACCAGTCACGCTGCTTTGGGGCTCTCACAGTGATTCCACCTTGCTTCAACACGAGTGCATCTCTGCCTCGCTACAGGCTGGCAGGATACATCCCTGCAGCAAAGCCTGGGAGTGCTGTAGCACAGGTATACCACCCTGTCCCGGGCTACCTGGAGCACCAACACCCATGTACCTCCCGTGTTTTTTAACTGGCTTGTCTTCCCTCCTCTTGCTACCTATCCTAGCTAGGTGACAGCTGGCATAGGCCTCTTGGACTTACTTGCCCGAGATCCTGTTTGCTGTGCTTTGTACCTGCCAGGTCTGGTACTGCTCACTCCTCCCATGCTGCTGTGCCTGGTTCAGCTGTGGCAGTAGTGGATCTGGCTCGTTCCAGGGGCAGGGGCAGCAGAGGTGGGGGCCAGTCATGCCGTGCAGCTGTTCTCAAAACTTGCAGGGAGCTTTTCCCCCTCTCCCTTCACCAACATGTTGCTACCACATGGTTGATCCTGGTGCTCCCTTCTGCCTTGCCTCTGCTGTGGGGATTGGACCCATGGCTTTTCCCTGTGTCAGGTTGGCCACAACTCAGTGGGTTTCCTAAGCATGCTTCAAGCCGTGGTGTCACATTTAATCCCGAGGTGAGGCTGCAGGTGTGGGCTGCCAGCTGAAAGGCTTTGTGTTGATTTGGCCAGCTGGTTTAACCTTAGAGCCATCTGAAATGCAGCAGTGTCTGTTTATTGCTTTGTGCTAAGGAGAATAAAGTAAGTACAAGGAAAAGATGTCTTAAAATAAAAATGAAGGTTGCAATCATGTCATGGCAACAGCTTCCAGAAATTCTGTCTCTTGGCCAGAGGAAGCATAGCTGGAATCTTTCTGTTGATGCTGTCAGAACCTGGAGCACTTCCCAGCTGCACACAGTGCCCATCTGCAAAGCTCCTTACCCTCCCAAGAATGAGAAGATAGCATCTGCCAGAAGAAATCCCAGAAAATGGCTAAGAGGCAGCACCTGAGGGCTCTGGGGAGAGCTGAACTTGAGAAGTTTGAGGAAGAGTTCTTCTTTATGGGGAAGTCCTTGTGGAACAGGCAGAATCATGGTTCTGGCCATCACTGGCCCCAGAGCAAGGACATGGAGCAATTACTCAGTTACAGGCAGGACCTGTTTTTGCTGCTCCTTCAGGGCAGGAGTAGCCTGTGTTGAGGGTTGAGATGGTTCTGTTCCGGAGACACATTCCTCCTATACTTGGACATCCTACACTCTGGGACAGGAGAAGACTGCCTGCTCCATGTAGCTGAGGTCTCCCAGGCTCATGCTATGGAGAGGATGATGGGGTGCCCTGTGAAATGGGGCTCTGGTTACCTGCCACCAGGTCTGGTGGTAGCCACAGGCTTCCAGCAGGCAAAGAGCCCTCCAGCTGTGGGAGATGAGCTGAGGGGTGTTGTGGATCAGGCAGTGAATATCCCCATGTGTCCTGTCCTCCCCGTGGTACCATGTTCTGCCTCTGCAGTCCTACAGCATGGTGGTGTGCATCCCACCCATGGCTCTCTCGATCAGCTGAGTCAGGTAAAGTCCTCCCCATTCTTGTACCTGACAGTGAGGGATGGGAGAACCAGGGCTGGGGAGAGGCACAGCTGTGATGGCATGATATGGGGCAGGAGGGTTTGGGGATGGGTATGTCCTCTTTGCAACCCTATTCTGTGGCGTCAGCCTTCAGCACCAGGGGAGTGGGACACCTTCAGGCTCTGTGTGACAAGTAGGCAGCCGTGTGATGGGTGGGATGTGGGTGTTACTGCCCCAAACCATCCCCACTCCCTTTAGCTTTCCCAGCTCTTTGACTTCACCTCTTCTGTGCCACATTTTGTGTAACTCCTAAGGGAACTGAACTAGTCTGTGTGGCTCTTATACCCAGCTGTACTGTTTAATAAAGAACAACAGAGTCTTAGGCCTTTTTGATGCCTTACGTTTATTTTAATATAGAAGGCCCAAGCAGGCGAGAAAAGAAGGAAGACA
Source organism: Acanthisitta chloris (assembly GCF_000695815.1). Classification (NCBI taxonomy): domain Eukaryota; kingdom Metazoa; phylum Chordata; class Aves; order Passeriformes; family Acanthisittidae; genus Acanthisitta; species Acanthisitta chloris. The sequence continues at coordinate 5,280 of NW_008680829.1, forward strand.
GAGTGGGGTTTACTAGTTTCTTGTTGACTCTAGTTTTGAAGATACTGGTCCCTGGGAGCACTTGTGTAGTGCAGCTCAGCCAGCATGAGAAGGCATCCAGCAGCAAATGCCTGTTGGGAGCTTTTGTGTGTGGTAACTGAATGAGTGGGCAGCAGAGGGGCTAGCGGAGACATCTTGCTACTGGCTGCTCATTACCCTTCAAATATAAGAACCTCTAATGGAATTAGAATTTTAAGCAATCAGCCAAAAAAAAATCCCTTTTCTGTTGTTCAGCTGCTGCTTTTTTGACATAGCTTTAGCTCACCTGCTACTGGTCACCCGCTGCTGATTGCCTGCAGCAGCAGTCTCTCAGTGAAGTCCTGCCCAGCTCCATGCAGCATCCACCTGCCCAGGGAGCAGCTGATGAGGATGCAGGAGGTCCTGTCTCCTCTTCCCTGGGGCATGTTCCAGCTTTGACATGGTGGGTTTCCAGCCCTCGAAGAGCTGGGCACTTGGCAATGAAGAGTGGTGCCTAGAGCAGGAAGCCTGCTCAGGGTCTATAATAGCATCTCCTCAGGGCTGGAAATCCCAGCCCTGGCAGGAAAGCATGGTGAGCATCTTGGGAAAGCCATGCTGCTCTGCCTCAGGCAACGTTTAGGATGGGGCTTGTTCCACAGGGCAATGTGTGATGGGCTGTGAAGGGCAAGGAGTGCAGAGATCTGAATGCAAAGAAATCCCACTTTTGGGTCCTTGTTAAAATTCGTTTTCCTTCTCTTCCTGGCCTGGAGCAGAGCTGCCAGCCTCAGGGCTGGTGGTGGGAGCCCAACCCTGGCACTGTCGGGAAGGGCTGGAGCAGCAGCACCCCAACTTTGACTGCCTGTGCCAGCATAGAGGTTTGCCATGGCTCCCACACTCTGCTCCTTTGCTTTGCTGCTGCCCAGTGGGGATGCTCCTGGCACTGCTCAGCACTGTCTGGCATAGTAGGAGACTCCATACAATTGCTCGGCCCTGGCTGTGAGAGACTTCTGTGTTTGCAGGCTGCAATCAGGCCAGCAGGTTTCTGAGGGTTGGCATGGCAGAGGTGCAGCCTGGTGGGGCTGACACCACCTCCTTAGGCTGTGATGAACCTTCTCAGCGGGAGGGCTGGGAAAGCCACGAGCCAGGGGCAATTACAGCCCTTGCTCACAGCCAGAGCTCCTACTCCAGCTCCCTGGAGCAGTAAGGCCCTGCATTTTATCTGTTTACCACTCCTTACAAAATGTGGGGGGCCTGTGTGGGGGTGTGTGATGGGGGATTGGGGTTTTAAATTTTCCAGTTTTTCACCCAAAGGGAAGCCCTCCCCATGTCCCCTGTCCTGTGCTATAAGCCAGAGAGGCCAGGCAGGACTCAGCCTGGGGCAGCTGTGGAAGAGCCAGCAGGAGGGACCTGCTGAAACCAGAGGCAAATAATTCAAGTAGGAATTCAGGTATAAAGAGTGTGTTTTGGGAGGGAGGAGGGGAGCAAAAGAGTACTGTCTGCTCAAAATCTAGAGGAAAGCTCCCAAAATGATGCTCACCCCCTTCCTTGGTACTTGCTGGTATGCAGTTCAGGTTGGGAGCATCTGCTCCATCCCCAGATGGGATGAGCCCCACTGCCCCTGCTCCTTGCTGTGGTCCCCGGGGGGCTCCAGGTCACCCTCCTCCTCCCCTCCAGTGTCTGCACCCTTGGTGGTGTTCTGAGACAGTCCTGTCAATGGAGCATGTGCTGACAGAGATGGGCAGGAAAGGCACATGCCTGTCCTGGGGCTGCAGCCCATCCCCAATGTAGGGATGGTGCCAGGGGCTGTGGCAGCCTACCTAATAGGACACAACTAGGTGGTCTCCTGCCCCTGTGGCTTGGCTGTTTCTGCCTACTTGCTGGGGTTTGTTTTTGTGGGGACCATGGTGGGCAGCAAGGTGTCTGGAGGTGAGGAGGTGTCCAAGCAGTCTCCTTGGCACTGAAGCCTTTCCAGGACATCCTCAGGCAGGGTCAGAAGCAGCCCCACAGGTGGGAAAAGGGGACGGGGTACTTTTGCAGGCTCCAGCAGTGAGGGTTCCCCCTCTCCTGGTGCCAGGAAAGGTGCGTAGGGGTGATGACACCAGGCAGCAGCTGGGTGAAGTCGTTTTATTCAAGGCACGGTCATAGCAATAAATCACAAGAAGGTACAGACCTCTGGCACATTCCTACAGTGGGGCAGCCAAGGGCAATCAGACCAGCAGCCCAAGTTCCCAAGGACACAGTGCCACTCACAGGCACTTGCTTCCACCCTCAGAGAGGCCACCAGCATCCTCCCACTCCGTCTGGGGCTGCCCATGGGGCAGGCAGTGAGGGCAGTGACTGAGCTGTGGGTAGCCACGGGGGCACCTGGGCTGGAACCACAAACACCCTGGGGTGCTTTTGGGGTTGGGAGGGAGCAGCTGAGCTCAAGGCTACCTCGAGGCAACTCCTTGGTGGCTACTGTGCCCCAGCCAAAAAAAAAAGTGTGGGTGGGATGGGGTCCATGGGGCTGCCAGCTGGCCGAGCTGAGCCCCACCAGCCCCACCGGAATGTCCCACAGCCCCCTCGAGTCCAGCAGAGACCCACAGCTCGCTGCTGAGCTGCCTTTTAACCTCCTCCCCCTGCCCTGCCCAGAGCTGGCACACCATGCCCCCCTGCCACTGTGGCACCACTAATACTGAGCAGTGCCATGGCTGAGCATCTGCCTTCACACAGCAGCACTCCCCGTGCTGGCAGCCCTGGTGCCAGCAGAGCTGCATCGCCCTCACTTCCCTCCCTGCACCCGCCCCGGGATGGTGGCAACTCTGGTTGCTCTGAAGCTAGCAGGAGAATCAGGGACAAGGAAAATCAGTCCTGAGGCCAAAGCAGGGCTGAGCAAGGAGCCAGCACGTCCATGTGGGCTATGGTGGGAGAGGGGCTGAGCAGGGCAAGGATAAGCCCTCATCTCCAGGAGCCACCACAGCTGCTCTGGATGAGCTGGAAAACTCCAGGGATGCCTGGGCAGGAATTGGCGCATTTACAATGGCCACAGCAGGACTCACACTGGAGATGCAGTGTGGCTGCTGGGGGAGCATCCCACGGCTGCAGCATGTGGGTGAGGGCAGGCAGGATGTGCTGGACCAGGAAGACCTGAAGGTCGAGGTCCTGCCAGCTGCCACTGCCCCTTTCTGTTGCAACAGGACAGAGCCATGCTGGGTCCCATATCCAGCCCCAGGGACAGCATGAGCACGAAGGGGATGCTGCTGGGGGAGAGGAGTAACACGGAACTGCCCTTGCAGCCATTAAACACACTTGTCCCTTGACATCCCACTTCTCCCCACGAGCCCAAGGGCACAGGCACAGTGGAGTGGGATGGAGGAATGGGAGGTTGAGGAAGAGCTGGGCTTGCATTTGTTGCCTGCCTTGGGGCAGGTCTGCTGGGGCTCAGGCAGATATAGGAGCTTCCCTGGGCACTCACCTCCTCCACCAAAGCACATGCATGCCAGCAGTCCCTGCTTTAATGGGCAAAGCGAGGGCAGGCAGCAGCCTGCCTGGCCAGCAGCAGGGAAGGCAGTGGGACAGCTGCCCAAGCAGTGGGTGGGTGAGGTGGGATGCAAGGGTTAGGGGTGGCCATCCCCTGCCACTGAGGACCTGCAGGACAGTGTGGTGGCAGGCACATTCATCTGTGCTGTCTGGGCTACCTTCTCCTCACAGAGGGGCCAGGGCCTCCCTCTTGCCCCCAAAAGCATGACCTCTCAGAGAGACCCTCTCCCCATACTGCTGCCACTCCCTCTTCCCCACTACGGCCTGGAAGAGGCAGGGGAGGACAGGGGGACACTAAGGGGCTCAGCCAGTCCAGGCAGTGGGAAGGACCGGCAGAACCTCCTGCCACTTCCCATGCAATGGGGTCTTCCCCTCATGTCAGTCGTGTCATCCCCTGTCCTGGCAGCGAGGTGCCCCCACCAGTGCTGGGAAGGCTCCTTCCTGCCCCACGGCATGTCCTCTGCTCTCAGCATGGCTGGTCTTCACCCGCAGCAGGGATGCTCACTGGTAGCGAGCTTGGCTCTCCATCACGGGGCCACTCCTGTACTCGCCCTCCACTGTCTCCAGCTCTGTCTCAAAGCTCTGCAGCCCCCCATCCTCCCCGTCCTCTGCTGGCTCCAGGTGGTTGCCCATGGTGCCATAGGACTGATGTGCAGGGGATGCCGCCGGCGTCAGGCTCAGCTCAGGCTCCTGTAGGACTGTGGCCACAAAGAGCTGCCGCGGTGGGCAGTAGGTGGTCAGGACCCAGGGGAGCAAGGGCAGGTGGCCACAGCAGGGCTGGGGAGGGGTACTCACATTGGAGTTGGGGGTGGAGGAAACGCTGCTCCGCTCCACGTCATTGAAGGAGCCTTCAGACTGGTCAGACATCTGCGGAGAGGAAGGCCGGGAGGAAACGATGGTTTGGGGGTCCCAGCTTAGGCTGAGAGCAGCCAGGTGCTGCCTCAGACTCCTCACAGCAAGAGCACCACAGAGAAGTGAGGAGGGGATGCAGTGGGGTGAAGGAACAGAGTGGACAGCTGCTTGTGCTCACCTGGTAGCTGGAGGGTCTCCGCGGCTGCAGCTTCTTCAGGCAGAGGCCAAAGAAGGAGAAGATAATGCAGGAGAGGAGGACCACAAAGGTGAAGAGGGTGACAGGCCGGGTGGGACCTAGAACACAGAGACACTGGGGCAGCACATGAGCTTCCAAGAACCTGCTGCATGTCCCGCTGAGCCCCAGGCTGGCGCCTGCTTTGGGTCTTACCAGTTCTCAACCCCTTCCCAAAACAGTAGCTGTCAACTGCCTCATTTGCCAGGTCTCCATCACACCTTCCCCCTTCCCACCCTCCACGCCACACCTAACTCAAGGGTGACCAGTGGCTCATCACCCACAAGCATCAGAGGTGACCCTCAGCAGTGGCAGCACACAGTCCCAAGCTCTCCCTACCGAGGCGCAGGATGGAGAAGAAGAGCAGCCAGAACATGCAGAGGATGGGGGCCACCACGACCTGGCTGATGGCAGCGACGTGGAGGCGCTGGTTCAGCTTGGTGGGGATGTACACATAGTAAATGTTGTACCGGTCAACCATGTGCTTGAGCAGCATGTAGAGCAACCCTGGCAGGACAAGAGGGGCCATTTGAGGGGAGGGCAATGGGAACAGCAAGGTCACAGGCACAGCAGAGCAGGTGCCCAAGGGTGCCCTCCTATGCCACACAGGAAGGCTGCACTCCCGTGCTGCTGGTGGTGGCTGGGACTGGCTGTTCTTGGGGCAGCTGGAACCATGGGCATGGGATCATACTCACCAAAGGGGACGATGATGGGGCAGGTGATGCTGTAGGTCATGACGACAGAGAAGATGCAGCAGGTCCAGGCATACTCCAGTCCAAACTGGAACTGGTAGGCTTGGCTCTGTGGTACAACCAACAGTGTCATTACTGTCACTGGCACTGCAAAGGCTGCACTTGCCTCTGCACACTGGCCCACAGGACTGCCGTGCCCCCATTAGCCCCCAAGGGGCCTGAAGAAGTCCCCACAAGCATCCCCACAAGACCACGACAGCCTGAGTTTCCAGTGAGCACACCCCTGCTGTGCTGGGGGGTCACACAGGCTCAGAGGTGACCAGAGCCACATACCCGCTTGACATGGAGCCTCTCGGGCTCGGACTTGGCAAAGCAGAGACGAGCAGTGTAGACGAGGAGGCCGGGGATGCGCAGCAGCTCCATGGCCGTCCCAATCAGGCTGGAGGTGACCACGTAGTTGACGAAGAAAGCGCCGTTGTCTGGGAGGAAAACGCACCTGCCCCAGGGACACAGAGTGTGAGAGGATGCTCCGACAGGCAGCCGGGAGAGCTGCTGAGGGCTGACAACAGGGGCTCCCGCTTGCCTGGGAAAACTGGGAGCTCCCTGCTACTCACTGGAACTTGATTTCGGCCTCATCCAGAAAGTGGGTATCGAAAAGCCAGCGGAAAAACAGGTCCAGGCTGGAGTGGGGAGAAGAGGAGCAGCTCAGAAAGAGGGGGAGCTGCAGAGCAGTTTCCCCCCACCCTGAGTGGGCAAGACCCTCTAGATCCTACACTGCCAGAACAGTCCCTTCTGCCACATGAGACCACTGTGGTGTAGGCATTTGCCTCCTGGATGGCCAGGATTGCTGTAGCTGGAGCTATGCAGATACCTGACCAGGTCCTTTCAGGGTCTGCTGAAGGGCTGACCCCAAGCAGCAGCTGACCATCGCCAGCACCCTTGGGTCAGCTGTGACAGCCTGGCAAGCTGCTCCACACCCCTCTGCAGGGAAGCTTCCTGTCCATGCCCATCAGCGAGCAGCTTGGAACTGCTAAAAAGCAAGTGTTTTCCTCCCCAGAGACAGCTGTGCTTCAGTAGCAGTGGGCCCTCAGCCCTTCGGGTCTGGCTTGCAGGGATGGGAGGTGTGGGTGTGATCCTGGCAGCTGGGGAGCAGGAGAGCAGTGTGGCAGGGTGGTCTGTACCTGCTCAGGCCCAGCGAGGGCAGGATGATAACCATGAACACCAGGAAGAAGAAGCACTTGTGCATGGTAATCTGGTTTTCACTTGACCTGCAGAGAGGGGAGGCAAGAGAAGAACATTGCACTTCTCTGAGGCAGAGCAGCTGGTGGGGCAAGGGGCTGAGCTGTCTCACTCTTCACTAAGGAGCTACTCCCAGCCCCAGCAAGCCATATGCATTTGATATGTGCATCTATAGGCCTTGCAAAGCCTCTCCCAGGCCAGGGGGTGTCACCATGAGGAATCTGTTGTAGTGAAAGCTCTTGTCCTCCCAGCCTCTCACCTTCATCCTTGCCCTCTCCTACCATCCCTGTTGGTGTAGACACCCAACAAGAGGCAGATGAGTGTCTTGAACAGGTCCAGGAGCCCCTGTTTCCCCAGTAGAAGTAGAAGGAAAAGAGGTGGTGACAAAGCTCCTGCAAAGACTCATCAGACCAGGCACAGGGGTCGGGGCCAGTGGAGGGTCAAGACAGAGAGCACATTGTAGGAGCTTGGTAGTTTCCTCTGCTAGGAGACTCTGAGCATCCTGAACCCATAACTCAGCTTGGAGTGCTGGGAGCAAGTTTGGGATGTGCCACATGACCATGCCCTGCTGTTGCCAGTCCACCATCACACCATTCCTTTCACAAACTTCTTCCAACCCATCTTAAAATCATCTGCCTTTATCAGCAGCCTGGAAGCATTCAGGGTTATGGGAAGGAAATGGCTCCTTCGGGCATGGACTTGGGGCTCTTTCCATGGAGAGCAACACCCATGGGACTCTCTGGAGGTCTGCTACTCCACTGCCTGTCTCCCTGCAGGTTGGGTCCCCCTTCCACTGAGGCTCCTCCCATCTATGGCAGCCCGGGGGGACTGTGGGGCCAGCCCCATTACCTCGTCCAATGCGACTCGAAGAATGACGAGTAGTAGACAAGGAAGGGCAGGAAGACGGAGAAGGCCCAGAGCAGCAGCGTGGGGAAGAACTGGGTGATGATGGGGTTCTGCAGAAGGAGAGATGCCAGACATGCCCTCAGGAGCCCACCAGAGCACAGTCATGCTGGAAATAGCTCTGTGGGCCTCCTGGCACAGGATGGTGTGTGCAGCAGGTGGGCTGGGGTATTCCCTCCCTGAGCAGGAACATTTGTTTCAGGAATTAAGAGCCTGAGGCCAGCCAAAAGCACCACAGCCATGCTCCGAGCTCCAGTGCCCACCCAAAAGCTCACAGGCCAATGAGCAAGGAGACATGCTACTGGCAGCTCCTGATGTCTCTTGGAGCTCTTGCTCTTGCATGGACAGCGACCTGCCCTCCCCCATGGACACCAGCACCAAAGCTCAGGTTTGCACAGCTGCCCCAGGGCTCTGCCACTGGAAACACAACTAGAAGGGTATGAAGGGCAAGCAGAGGCATGACCACAGAGAAACCTGGAAATGGTGACCCTTTGGGAAAACTGGCATAGGGCCCCAAGAACTACCTTGAGAGTCTCCACAGGGTGTGTGACATTGAACATGTCCATAGTGTTGACAATGATGGCTGGCGTGGTGAGGAAGAAGAGAAGGACGAACAGGCAGATATTAAGGAGGATGAATCGTACCCACCAGGATGTGCCACGGACTGATAAATTCTCCCTGTGAGAGGAAAACATAACTTGGGCAAGATGTGGAGGAAAATCCATGTGTCCTGGGCCTCCCAGTATAGCTTCGCAAAGCTCTGCCTCCCACTACCTGCACCAACCATCCTGGCAGATATTTCTCTGAGTTCATCCTCTTCCCCTCCCCATGCTGCTGTGATGCCACCTGCAGAGTTCCCAGGACTAGAGAATGGCCACAGAGGAGGTCCATACCACTGGCAGGCTTTGGAGTCAGGCTGGAGAAATCGGAGTCTGGCAATCACACCAAACCTCACCTGGCTGAGCCCTGTCATCCTTGGGGAGATCATGCCGGTCACCCCTGCTAACTTCTGCTATGGCAACAGGAGGGATTGTCAGCCCCTGCCATCCTGGGAAAGTGTCCTACAGATACAGACACAGGTTCCCTACAGCTACATGGGTTCCCTATAGCTATGGGCATGGGCTCCCCCCTGTCTGCTTGCCCCCCTTCCTCCCTCCCTCCTGTCACGGGTGTTCACCAGATGATATCGCTGGGTGCAGGTGCATAGCAAACACCCCAGTGGTGTGACTTGACCACAGTGGTGACAGAGGACTGCTGGGGGTGCTTGCGGCAGTGGATGTGGCTGTAGTCCTTCAAAATCCTGCAGGAGGAGGGAGCCAGGAGTCAGGTCCAGACCAAGGGCTCAGGATCCCCTCGCTTCTTGTGAAACCCTTCCCGCAACCCCAACAGGGCAGCCATCTCTGCAGATGGCAGAGACACAGAGGAGACAGACCCATCGCCTGGCTTTGGCCGCAAAAGCTGGCGAGGTGTCCCAATTCCCCAGAAGTGGTGGCCACCAGACTGGGGGACATTCCCATGCCTGCTGCATGAAGGGCACTCACACAGCTGTCATCCGCTCATCCTGGAAGGTGACGAAGGCCATGTCAAGCCGCTTGAGTGTGATGCGGTTGCGTTCAGCATTGAATTCATCCGTGAGCTTCTCCTCTAGCTCCCCGTAGTACTGCTCAGCATCCACACCAGCCAGGACTCTGCCGTGCTCGGCAGGCTGGGGCACAGGCCATGCCCTGCCTTGCCCACAGGGGGGTGTGCTGCCTGCAGCCCTGCCTGCACCCTCCTACCTGCTCAAAGCCACAGAAGCGGCAGCAGAAGATGCGAGCGCAGGGATGGGTTTTGATCATGATCTTCCCCTCTTTCTGTGCCTTGGTGGTGAAGTAAAGCCGCCCCTTCATTGCCTTGCGCCTGCCAGGAAAGCCAATAGGGGATAAGGTCATTTGGGGAGGGGCAGACATACAAACACACACAGATTGGGTCCCTTGACATGGTGGGCAGGAGCAGTACATCCACCCACAGAGGCTATGTGGACATGCGTGCACTCACCTCTCCGCATCCAGCTTCATCAGCTTGCGCACGTCGAAGCAGAACTGGACATTGGTGACAGTGCAGCTGGGATAAGCCTCACTGCAGGCACAGGGACATGGTGGCACCAGGAGCCAGGAGACAGCCCCTGCCACCTGCCTGCCACCCACACAGCAAGGCTGTGGCACACTGTTACTCACTGGAAATGCTTGATGATAAGGGAAGGGTCTGTGATCTCCCTGGGGATGTGGGTTACCATCAGTGTCCGCGCAACCTGGGGGAAGAGAAGGGGCAGAGGGGGTGGGTGGGCAGGGGATCTGTAGGACATCTTGCTGCCACCCTACTCACCCATCAGTGAGCTGGGGCACCGACTGCCACTCAGGAGGCTAATCAGCACAGATCTCCTTAATGTCCACTCCCAAACCCTGGGGAGTGGGAGCCAAACGATGCCATATCCCAGAAAGATGATACAGCAGAGCTTCAGTCTCAAAAGGCAAGATAGCAAGAGAGAGACATTTGCATCCAGGACATAAGACTTTCTCCAGAAACCGGTGAAAACTAGCCATATCTTTCACTGCCTGCCCAGTCCCAGGCTATTTCTAAAGCCCTCTCTACCTACTGGGATGAGCATTTCTGCAAAGCACTGTTGTCCATTAGCACTGACCAAGGCAGAGCTGGAGAAGGGGTGGTTGCTCACCTTCTCATTCTCTCTGTATTCCAGGTGGACGGAGTGGTGAGCCATGCAAAGGACAGTGAGGATGAAATAGATGAGGGCAAAGATGCTGTGCAGCCAGAGGAGACGGTCCCTGGAAGAGGGGAAGAGGGGATCAGTGAATGCTGTGGTGAGCACATGGCATGGGGACCAGCCTAGTGCTCAGCATCTTGCCCATGGCCATCCCCTTCACCCAGTGTGACCTCCCCATGCCAGCTGTTGGACCCCCCACCCCAGGGACTAGAGGGGCAGCACCCAGAGTGTTGGCTGAGATATTACAGAAATGAGGCCATGCAGCACCCCCAAGAGCACTTCTGCCACCAGTGGGGTGCAGCAAGCAGTGTCAGTGTGCTGGCTGCCGTGACTGCACAGAGAGACATGGGGGCTACTGTGAGCGGCGTGCAGCTCACGTGGACTTGTCCCTGTCCCCAGCATAGGGCTGTGGCGAGTGCTGTGCCTGGGTGCTCCCTGCAGTGCCCACCACAGTGGTAGCACCCACAGTCCCCCTGCACATGGGAGCACCTACTGTGTTGGGATGTTGGCGATGGTTGTCCGGCCAAAGTGGGTGGGATTGTGTCCTGCAGAGGAAGAGGAGAAGCAGAAAGTTAAGGAAACCCAGTGCAGTGTGTGTATCTGTGTTTGCAGTTAGTGGCTCTAGTCTTTCTTCACTCCTTTCCTATGTCCTGGGCATCTGCCAAGCCCCCACCGCCCTGAATGTTCCTCTGCCCCACAGCTGATGCAGGGTTCCTGCTCACATGGGGGGTCCTGACAGAGAGGTTCTTCCGCCCTCTGCCCCAGAGGCACAGTGCTTGCCCCAAGGCTGCGAAGCCTGTACAGCACTCCTGAGCCATCCCATGACTAGTGAAGCACCTACCCATGAGGTCTCCAGAGAAGTTGACAGGTAGGATGACAGCCACAGAGAGCACACAGACCAGCATCAGCAGGACCAGGAGGTGTCGCTGGAAGGAGAGGTAGGTGGTGGCATCGATCCCACACTTGCTCTGAATCTCCTCGTCCCTAGGGAGAGGCGGGTGAGGGTGAGTGCTGGTGGTTCCTCCCACAACCTCCCATCATGAGGATGCTGGCTGCTCCGGCCTCCCACAATCTACACCAACTCATGGCATCGTGCCTGTGGCACAAAGGATTTGGGCACAGAGGGAATGAGGGGCACAAACAGCCCTCCAACTGCCATCCCATTATGGGACTGCTTCCTACCAGAAGAGGCTGAAGCCCTTTTCTTTGGGATAGGATCTAGGGGCTAGGAGAAAATGCAGAGGTGAGCCCTCTGCTCTTTCTTCAGGGTGGATGCTTTAAGAGGGCTCTCCTGCCACTGGTGCCAGCAGCTCTGGGTGATGGGCCACCACTTGTGGGCACCAACTCTCCAGGGGTGGTCAGCAGTGGGGCATGGCCATAATAACAAGGACACACACTTACTTCATCTGGTAGATAGAAATGAGCCAGGAGCAGAATCCCTAGAAGGGAAAAGAGTCAGGATGAGACAAGGGCAACCACCCCCACCTCCCCAGTGAGGAGCTGGGGCACAACATCTGCTGGGGACACACACACAGAGGTGGTGCAGTGCCTATGGCCAGGGGGCTGAGCAAACGGGGGCAGTGTCTAGGAGATGCTCAGCCCAGTGGCCACGGCAGCTGCCTCGGGCGGAACATCTCTGTAACAGCCTCTTGGCTTTCAGTAGCTCCTTCCTCTGCCCCTTCCCTGACAATCTCTAACATGTAATGCACTTTTTTGACCACTACCAAGTGCTGAGCCAGCATTGCTGCAGAGTGATATAGGACAACCAAAGTTCATGTGTAATAGCTCATTCCCTGTCACTGTGTATGAAAAATTAGGGGGTTTCCCTCCTATGCATTATTTTATGTTGTAATAAAACCAGAGTTCATGCAAGTTCAGAGTCCCTCTGCAGTCCTCCTATAAAACCTCTGGCAGATTTCCTGCTCCTGATGTGCAAAGAAAAATCCAGTATTACTTTGAAGGGTTGTGGTGATCAGGAGAGATGCCTGAGAACTGCAAGCAAGTAAATGTCACTGGTCTCAAAAGGAGCAATAAGAAGGACTCAGGGAACTAGTGGCCAGTCATACTCACCTCAATTCGTGAAAAGGTGACAAGAGTACCTCATTCTGGAGGCAATCTCTATCCACATGGAAGACAAGAAGGTGATCAGGAATTGTCAGCATGGATTCACTAAAGGCAGATCATGCTCATCCAATCTGATAACCTTCTACGAGGAAACAACTACCTGGATGGATGAGGGGAGAGCAGTAGATATTGTCTACCTCATCTTCAGCAAGTCTTTCGACACGTCACTCACAATATCCTCACAGGCAAACTCAGGAAAGCTTAGACTGAATGAGTGGATAGTGAGGTGGATTCAGAATGGGCGGAATGGCAGATCCCAGAGGATCATAATCAGTGGTGCAGAGTCTAGTTGGAGGCACTAGTTGTGTCCCCCAAGGGTGAATACTGGGCTCAGTACTGTTTACCCTATTCATCAGTAACTTGTATGAATGGACAAAGTGCCTTCTCAGCAGGTTCACTGGCGACACAAAGCTGGGAGGAACTGCTGATACCCCAGAGTGCTATGCAGCCCTTCAGAAGGACCTCAACAGGTTGAAGAGATGGGCAGAGAAGAACTGTCTGAAATTCAACAAAGGCAAATGCAGAGGCCCGCACCTGGGGAATAATAACCCCATGCACCTGTACAAGCTGAGGGGTGACTTGCTGAGAAGCAGCCCTGCAGAGAAGGACCTGGGGGTCCTGGTGGACAGCAAGCTGTCCATGAGCCAGCAGTGTGCCCTTGTGGCCAAGAAGACCAGTGGTATCCTGGGATGCATTAGGAAAACAATTGCCAGCACGTCACGGGAGGTGATCCTGCCTCTCTACTCACACCTGGTGAAGCTGCACCTGAAATAGTGTCCAGTTCTGGGCTCCTCGGCTCAAGAGAGACATGGAGCTCCTGGAGTCTGGCAGAGTAGTACAAAGATGATTAAGGAACTGGAGCATCTCTCATGCAAAGAAAGGCTGAGGGAGCTGAGCCTGTTCAATTTGAGAAGAGATGACTGAGACGGGACCTCATGGATGTATATATGTATCTGAAGGGAGAGTCTCAAGAGGATGGAGCCAGGCTCTCCTTGGTGATGCCAAGCAATAGGGTAAGAGGCAATGAGCAGAAACTCATGCACAGGAAACCCCTCATGCACCAAACATGAGGAAGAACTTCTTTACTGTGCGGGTGACTGTGAACTGGAACAGATTGTCTAGACAGGCTGTGGAGCCTCCCTCACTGGAGATATTCAAGAACCGTCTGGATGAAATTCTGTGCCACATGCTCTAGGATGACCCTGCTTGAGCAGGGAGGTTGGACCAGATGAATCACTGTGGTCCCTTTCAACTTTACCCTTTCTGTGATTTTGTGATTCTGTACTTGCTTTTATGCTATCTATAAATTTCTGCTCAAAACTGCTCTTTTCCTGTTAGTGTATTTTACATCTAACCTGGCAGAGTTTCCTCATTTGTGAACAGTTTGACTTTTAAAATGATGTCTTCTTGCTTCTAATAATCTCCCTTAATCTGCTCTTTAGCATGCTGGCTTTTCCTGTGGTCTTTCTCATGTCTTTTTTTGATGAGCAATATACATTTGCCTGGAGCATCTGGTACAGAGCCTTTAAACAGGTCTCCTGACACCTGCAAGGATTCTGGCTTTTTACCTTTCCTGCCTATTTTTTTTAATAAGTCATATCATTTTTTTCATAGTCACATCACTGACTGATTTTCGAGCTTTTACTGCCAAAAAAGAAAACAAAACAGGCAGCAAAACGTGTCCATCTGTGTTTGCTTCCAGCAAAACCTGGTTTGTGCCTGGTGTGGTAGACAGAAACAAAAGATTAAAGCCCCCACAGCCCACAACGTTGGCAGGGGCAAAGGTGTGGTCCATGGGACTCTGACGGACAAGAAAGGTCCCTGCATGCATGCAGCAAGGCTCTGGCCATGTATCTAACTAGGTTCCTGCAGCTGCAAGAACAGCAGTGCAGCTGGGAGATGCTTGCCCTGATGGAGCATCCCCTCCAAACTGCCATTCCAGACAAATGCCTCAACAGAATCCAGGACAAAGAAACCCTCCAGCTTTCCTAGGAATTGCCCACTGCGGAAGGGTGTTGAGCAGGAAACCCTGGGCTGGAAGGTTTAATTTCTCCCATTCAACTTATGACCTGGATTTCTGATAAAAAGCAGGACAGGCTGGGCCAGGATGAGCCCGGCCCAGGCTCCCACTACCATGGCCACTGACACTCACCACATCCTTGTTGTCGGCATCCAGAGGGCTGCTCTCTGATGGGGACTTCTCCTTCTCACTCTGCTCTCCGTAGAAAAGTGATGTCAGACTTTGCAGTGAGGAGCGGAGGGGTGAGGCAGAAGAAAAGTAGCATACAGGAGAGGATAAGCACTCTTGGAGAAGTCTCTCCTAGGAGAGCAGCCCAGGATATGCCTCCCCCCACCCCCCATCCTGCACTGGGGCTGGACCAGTGACTACCACTGGGCTTGGGAGAGAGGTGTTGCGTCTTGCTGTCTCTGTGCTGACAAGTCTCCACAGCTTCTCTGTGGCCCTGACCTGTGATGGAGTGGCTCATGGAGAATTGGCCCTAGCTACATGACAAGGGACTGCCAAATCAGATGTTTTCTGCTCCACTGTCTTCATACCTTTCAAATGGTTTTACAGTACAAAGGAATGTAAACAGAGGTTGCATTTTAAGTCTTGACTGCCCTTTGATCTCTGTGGTGAAGGGAAACTTCACCTGTCCATTGCCAGACTCAGCTCCAGAGCCTGAGGCCAAGAGGAGCTAGAGAGGGGAGAAGGCAGGAGGGCCTTTAACAGAGTTTGCTCTTGAGGGCTGCCCAGCCTTGCAGAGACCCCTCCTGTGTGCACCTGCCTGTGCAAAGAAATATGCTTTGCTGCCCAGGGTGAGCCGTGCTCTGGCAAGCAGGCAGTTGCAGGCAGCACAGCCCACCTGGCAATCTGGTCTGGGCTCTGCTTTCACCAGAACACTGCTAGTTTTTATGGGACTCTGCACCTAGCTCAAATGGTGCGCCAAGCAAGTTGCTTTGGTGACATGAGGAATGGTGTTGTTGCTGTGTGTCTCCCTCTGCCCTCTTTGTCAGCCAGTCCTGTTCACCCCAAGAGAGTGGCAGGAAAGGAGGCAGTCACTCTGTCCCTACTCAAAAGCAGCTCTTGGGCCTCTGTCCTTCCCAGGACAGTGCCCTCAATGGCACCAAATGGTGCCTGAAAGTGGGAATGAAAGCCAGCCCAGGCTTTCCCTCTCCCTGCAGCAGATGGTGCCCGTGTCTCCATGGGCAAGGGCAACCAGGCTATTCCCAGTGGGAGAGAGGGACAGGAATGCTTGCTGAACTTTGTGTGCCACCCTGCAGGTGCTCCTTCCAGCTCTCTTGAAAAGAATGGAGTCATCACCCACAGTGGCTTTGCATCCTCCTCACCTATCATTGTCCATCAGCAGTGCCAGGCGTCCATAGTCCCAAGCTGCTTTCCGAAGACAAGAGAAGACCAGAAGGAGAAGCTGGAAGAAGAAGAAAGGTAAGTGAAGGGTTTTGCTGCAGGGTCTCACCCTATGGGGTCTTCTCACATCCCTTCTTTCTGTTTACTCACTCAAGCTCATGCAAAACTCTTGCCTCAAGCCAAACTGTTCCTGCTCCATAATCTCGCTACTGCTGCCCAAGTGCCACTTGTTGCCCACCATGATGTGGGCAAAGCCCTCAGTCCTCTGTCCTCACCCCTGTTCCCCCAATCAGCCAGGTGCACTGGTGCACAGGCTGCACTTGTGTGTGGCTGTCAGCACACTCGGGGGCTGCAGTGCCTATGGAAAGGGCACCCTGCCAGCCTGCTCACCAGCCAGAGGATGAAGTTGATGGCGAGCACGGTGGGCACACCTCCGAACGGCAGCCCTTCCAGGACAGTGCTGCGGGAGCGGGCGCTGAAGCATTGCTCCTGCGTGCTGTTTGCCAGGGCATCCAGGAAGATGAGTTCATCCAGTGAGGTGGGGCTGGCACCATCAGGTGCTGGCTCCACTGAGTACATGCTCTCCATCGGCGCCGCTGTGGAGTGTCACCCTGCAACACAGAGGCAGAGGTGTGGATGGAGAAGCCTTTGCTTGAAAATGGGCCATGGCTCTTTCAGGTCTCCTCCAGCAAGGTCTGAGAAGCTCACTAAGGGTAGGGAGGGGAGAGGACTGGTTGGTGACCTTGGAGTCCCAGTCTCTCCAAGGGACAAGCTGTGGGACACAGGGCAGGAGGTGTTGCTGAAGAAATCTCACAGCTACCTCATGCTCTTACCCCAGCCCATTAAACCCATGCTATCTGGTTGCCTTTGTCATACCTGAGGCAGGTCTCTCACCACCTCTGCCTCTCAGCCCTGGAAGCTGGGTGAGTCATGGCCATGGTCAGCAAGCAGGAGCAAGGAGTCAGAGCATTTGCTTGAATTTCTGAGGAAAAAGAGCAATGATGATGTTAACAACTGGGCTGCTGGGGTTGCACTTGCTTCTTTCTCCACAGCCAGATATCTACTGCCTGTGGAATATCCCTAAACCCTCCTCTTCCTCCAGCATCATGATCTGTGTGACTCAGAAGTCATGGGACATCCCTTTCATCATGGGACATCATCTTTCATCTTTCTACCTGAGCAGAATTTCTCCTTCCAAGATATCTTGCTATCTGCAGAAGAATCAACTTCTCAAAATTCTGAATGTCAGGCTTCCTCCCACCTTCCCCAGGAGCTGATACCACAGCCAGCTAATACCATTGCCAGTGAGACTACAGTCCTCACTGGCAAGAGACAAAGGCCATTAATGGCCAAGACTGGGGCTTGTTTCTAAAACCTTCCCTACCACCATGCTTTAGGTAGGAGAGGATCCCCTCCAAACCTGCAGTGCCTGGGACCCCTGGGAACAAGCACCCTACAGCAACCAGCATGGCTGTTACTCATGGGGATGCCACAGACCTGTGTGCCAGGACAGTCCTGAAAGGCTGCTACACCTACCAGAGGGACGAGAGGAGAGAGAACCAGCACAGCAAACACTAACAAACATGGCATGGGGACAACGGGGACAGAGTCTCTAGTCCTCATGTGTCTGTCATGCCTCTGTGCCTCGGAATCCCCATCGGCATCTTTAGCCAGCTGCTTCTGGTGCCTGCAGAGCTGTGTGGCCTTCAGAGAACAGCTATGACTGTGGTGAGACCAACCACAGTCTTTGGAGGCCTTGAGCAGCCAAATATAATTCTGAAGTTAGCCTGGTCCTGAGCAAGGGCTTTTATTGGATGACTTCCAAGGAGGCCCTTCCAACTGCAATTATGTTACATCCCTATTCTCAGGAACTTGTGCTCTTCACAAGAACACCTTCTGGCCTGTCTGAAGTTTATAAGGAGCTATATAAATGCTTTGTCCTGCAGACATGCTGAGCACAGTATATTGTGGCCAGTGCAAAGGTCACGTGAAAACCCAGCATGATTTATTAACATGTACTCCTGTGAGCTTTGCATTCAAGCCACTGAGCATTTGTTTCTCTCCTTCCTTTTTATCTATATTCCAGCCACAACTGGGACACTGCTGCAGCCCCTGCAGTCATCCAGCAACAGATGATCCCTGCTGGGGGATGCTCAAAGCCCACACGGACAGGATGGAGGAAAAGAAGGAGGACCCAGGGTTTGATTAAGCAATGGAGGAGGATGCAAACAAAGATAGTGCCTCCAGGGGCCTGGAGATGCAAAGTGTTTATGGCAGCTTTTTCCATCAAGATCAAACAGGAACAACTCTTCTTCAACACCAAAGGAAACCTGATTGAGAGGTCCTGGGGGAGCACAGAGACAGCACACACAAAATGTCTTAGCTTGGAAAGGGGATCTTCCTGAGCTCTACACAGATTTCCTTTTGTTGGGCAACATTTACTTCTGCTGTGTCAATGTGACAGATGGGAGACTACAGTAGCACGTGATTTTACATGCACTGCTGTAGCCTCAGCCTCTCTCTCTTATACCATGCAGTTTACTGCTTGAGGAGATTAGTCCTGTCCTAAAGCTCCTGAGGAGCCCAGACATCCCCATGACATGCCTGAGCAGAGTGGGTATGACGAGAGCTCTGGGGCAGAAGCTGACACAGTCTATGTGCCCAAGAGACTGACTCTCTTTGACCTCCTCATCCAAGGAAAGAAAAGGCTGAGGAGGAGGGAAGTTTTCAAATACAAGAGTTGACCAAAATAAAAAAAAACAAAAACGGCTCTGACAGTCTGAACACTGGCAATTCCCAGCAGATTTTCAACCCAAGCTCTCAAGAGGCTTAAAGAATTTAAGAACTGCTCTTGGTGCCTGCAGTTTCCAAATTGAACACAAAACATGCACTTGCTATTTTCTTCATTTCTGAAGCATAAATTCCATCCCAAAGACAAATCTCCACTGAAAGCCTGAGAGTGGCTGGAATGATTGGACCAAAGCTATGAGTCCAGAAGAGCCTGAGGCTCACCCCACTCCAGGATTAGGTTGGCATCTGGCTATCTGCATAGATGCCTTGAAGAGATGTCAGAAGATGCTGAACTACAGGCATCAAGTTCCCTAGGATACACAGACCCGTAGCAGTCCCTCTTACTGTGCATATGGTGTAGTGTCACCTGAGGCATGGGCTTTAGTGTCTGCTACAGATCTGCCCATGCTGCCTACAGCATTGGACTTGGAGGTCCCTAGCTATATACACATCGATCTGGAGAGTCCATGGTGTCTGGAGACATCATAGCCCAGGCTGGGACAGCTGACCATTAGTATGGCTCCCAAAAGAACTGCCAAGTCACCTCAGATATGCTGATACTACACCAAAGGGCATCCCAGTAGACTTGGGGCTGAAGTACCATCCCTGCACCCAGATGTGAAGTGATGGACAGGCTGGAAAAGCCTTCCTGTAGTGCCATCAGTTGTGGCCTGCCTCGGAGCCAAGGTTGGGAGTCTTGTAGTTTCAGGGCTAGCATAGATAGCACCATCAGGATAACCCCTGACAAGGGACCTCCAACAAGGGGAGACCTGTGGGAAATGAGTGGGTTACTGTGGCAAGCGGCAGCTGTTTGCCTTGGCTTGCCTGTCTCCTGCTTGCTGTTAGGCAACCACCTGGGCCACCAGGATCTCTGGCCAGAGTCTGCTCTTTGCTATGGAAATGCTCTCAATCTGTTGCCCACAGTGTGCTGCCTCCCTCCCTCTCTCCTCTCCTGTAAGCAGCAGAGCCATTGCCATCTGGCATTTTCATCTGCTAAATAATTCATTGCCTTTTTGTTAACAAGGAGAGTGTGTCTCTGACCGAGGTAGCTGTTAGACCTTCAGCAAATAAACAACGAGACTCTTAGCAACCTCCAAGTCCCTTCCCCATCACCACCACTCCACTACTCAGTGGCAAGATCCTGCAGCTTGTTTCTAGGCACTGACTTCACACTCGTAGGAGGAACATCCTGTTGGAGGATGGCAGGGTGAGGGCGATTTTCACAGGGATTGGGACAAGTTGTCGTTCCCTATCAAGTCCTTGTTGCCACCCGCCTTCCTCCAGTAGAAAATATTTTGTTCCTGGTGACCAAAACCAATGCCTTCCTCCTGGATATGGTGCAAGTATCTCCTGCTCCAAGCCCTCCTGCCCAGAAATCCCGCAAGCCTTCACTCACCCAGTCCAATCGGTTCATGCCTCTCCACCCAGCATTGTTGTTTCAATGCAAAACTGCACAGAGAAATTTCAGGAGCAGAAGATACTTGAAGCCACTAGTCCAGCTCTCTCCCCTCTCTCAGGCGCCTCCAGCTCCAAAGGAGCCCAAATGAGCCATCACATCACGCTCAGGCCTGCAACACAGCCCTTGCAGTGTATCACAGCTCCTCTGAAGCTGATCTCAAGCTCACTCTCCTGCCTTTTCCCTGGTCCCTTCACCCCCAGATATCCAAAGAAACTCCCCAGCAGATGCCCAAAATGGTACTTTTCTAGACCATTTGTTCTAGCTAATCTCACCTTTTATGGTGCTGCTCTTAGAAAAGTTTATGCAAATAACATAGCTGCAGCACTACCATTAAAATAACTATTGGGAGCAACCAGTAGGAACGGCACATGCAGCAGAAACAGCAAGAGGAGATTGCTGCTTACATGCACCAAGAACAGCTTGAATTCAGACCTGTAGGACATGTTTATCCTCCCTCCAACTGTAGGAGATACGTTTTTTGGTATATAGAGTGAAGAGATTACAGGGACACTGCAGGTCAGACTTAAAGTCACTGTTGGAACCTAAGCTAAGTTTTCACACCACATGTATGAGAAAATCCAGCATTCTGCGACTCAGGTGATGGCACTCTGTGACAGTATTTGAAAGGTTCAACCAAACCCACAGCACCGCCAAAACACCTCTTGTTCCCAGCTACACCACCACCATTGTGCTTTTCCCAAATATTGTTGTGCATAACAGAGGTGCACTGGTACCTTCACCTCCAGAAGGTGTCAGGACAGCTTCCCGTTAGCTGCATGAGGCAGTGCCTCCAGATGCCAACCACAGACAGGTGTCCTTTGGAGCAGACACTGTCTGGAGAAGTGACAGCAATGGACTAGTCACGAAACACAGAAATAGACAGGGTTGCAGGTAGGAAGATTAAGCAATAACAAAGGCAGGAATTGCAATATATGGTCTACTCATTATATAGGTCTTACTCAGAGGAAAGATGCTAAAATAGGGTCAGAAACGTGTAGAGCAATAGAGAAAGGCAATCCTTCTTTCTCTTTGTGATGGCTGTGAATGGGCAGTGAATGTAAGAGATTTGTCATTGAAACTGATTTGCTGGATAATTTCTATGAAGCATTTTTCACAGTGTGTGTAAGGTTTGCCTTGAATATTCAGTGCCCTCTTTGTTTTGTTGATGCACCAGCATATGTTTCTTCTCTCTGGTTGGGTGGGCACTAATCCAGAGAATCAGATTTCCAATTAAAAATAAGGCATGTCTTTTATGTGAATGCAGTTTTTCAAAATTTGTCTTTCCCTTGAAGCATCCTGCCAGCAAACTCATTTGCTGGAGGATTCACGGACAGCTGGAGTAGCAAAACATCAAAACAAAGTCTTGGGAGTGCTCAGATGACTAAGCTGGGCTTCCCAGCATGCTTGCACTCATCCAGCCTCAGCTTCCCGCTCCTTCAGCCGGGTTGTGGGGCTGCTGATGGAGCACAGACTGTGGCCACACAAAGCCAGCAGAAAAGCCACGCTGAGAACCTATGCTGTGTCTCCTAGACAGCAAGCACCACTGCTACCTGACTGCCTCTGCATTCTGATTCCTTCACAAGGAGATTGTGGCCAGGCCGTGGGAGGGGAAAACAAGGACCACTGTAACAGGGAGATCAGGTACATGCCCTGGTGTGCACAGGGCCAGACAGGCAGGCAAACCTCCACCATCCCACCCTGTGGGACTGCAGTGACCGACCTTGCAGGAAACCTGAGCCACTGCCACTGACTCAGCACGGCTAACCAAGTACCTCAGGCTAGGAAAAGGCTCATCAGCACCCTGTGCCAAGCTCAGCACACACCCTGGCAGAGGCAGTTTTGGCACCACAGAGTATAGTGACCTCTCCTGTAGCTCAGTGCATGGGAGAACAGGCACACCATGGGCCACATCTATATCCAAAGGGGATGAGCACAGCGGGGATGGGACCACAGACACAGACCTCCAAAACACCACAGAGGTCCAAGGCATTCTTCCCTGATTCTCTCTTCAACCTTCTCTCTTAGATTCATGGACTCCAGACCGCAAAAGCAATGAGAGGATCTACTGCTCATGGCCTGTGAGGTGAACACGTATGGGGCAGCAGCACCCCTGAGCAAGGCTTTTTGCACCAGTTTCATCATCTTCAGGAAAGGCACCTGCATGGGATAGCAACCCTACTGTGACAGTGCCTACCTCCCCTAGGGCTGTGATCATAGAGAGTGGAGCCAGACCCCACCAGGGAGCTAAGGTGCTAGATACAGAGAGATTGGTAGCACAGGCACTGACACTGGTGTGAATACTGTGCCCACACTGCCATGCCATGGCACAACCCGCCAGCAGGAGATAACATCCCATCACCAGCAGGACAGCAGCTTCCCCACACATAGGACATACACCAGCCTGTTCTGTTAGCCTGTTGGAGACAGACACATCTTCCAAACAAGGAGAACCACAACACGAGTGGCAACCTGGCTGGTAGGCTACAGAGGTTGGGGTCAGTAAGGTTTGGATGCAAAGGACCACTCTGCAGCAACAGATGATTCCTAACAGGTATAAAGCACATGCTCAAAGACTAGTTTCATAACAGCCAACGAAGATATGATTACTCAGAGAGGTCAGGACTCCTCAAATTCTCATTGATCCCACTCCCTCCCACAACCATACCCACCACTCAATGAGAAAATGAGTGAGTGCATGACTGAGTAAAATAAACCTGCTTAAAAATGATGTAAATAAACTTCACCTTCCCCACCAGTAAGCTCTGGCATTGCTCTCCCACTGAAGAACACAAATGCCTGCCAGGCTCACTGCCAGGCAGGGCAGGATAGCAACGGTAGCAGTCAGCCTACAAGCCCACCCAGTCCCTGGGGATGCAAATCCCACAACAAGGTCCTTCCCCTCAGTGGTGAGTCTGCCGTTGGCACTGTGGCTCCTGTCCCCAGTGCTTCACCATTCCCAACCTGCCCTGCCAACACTGTCCACCTAAATAATATAACCCACACGAGGAGACTGGGACTGTGACCCCATTTTGGGGACCCAAGCAAGTTTTACTGTGCTCAGTGGCATGTTGCCACCACCTCCAGGAAACCCTGTGCAGGGTCATGCTGCCCCAGGGACTCACCTGAAACCAATACAGCATTTGAAAGCAAATCCTTCCCCTGCCACGTCCCCCTGTGGTGGCTGCCACATGAACCCCAGCTCTCTGCCTTCCTCTTCTTCCCTGGCACCACCATGCACAGTGGGGTTTTGGCACTTGGACAGACTAATCTCTCTTGGGACTCTGCAGGATAACAGTTGTGGCCTTCCTCTGTGGTACATCAGCCACCTGCATAAGCCCCTTCTCCTGGAGGTATGCTGTGGACCGAGCGGGGCAACACTGACTTGCTGCAGCACTCCTCAGCACAATAATAAAGTCAAACCCTAGGCAACCGAGAGCAAACTGCTTACAGTGAGATCTACAGCCAGGGATATTTGTTTGGGCCAGTGTGTGGGAGATGCTGTGCACAGAGCAGCTCTGCTCCAGCACCTCCTCCACACGTGTGCAAGCCAGCGGCTGCTGGAGCCAGTGCACTGAGATTGGGAAGGAAGAACCAGAGCGGAATTTATTTGTTCCACTCCCAGCCATTTTTGCACATTTGACTGTGCTGTCACTGCAGGCAGGCTCTAACCCGTGTTTGGTTTACATTTCAGTCTCTTGCTGTGCACACAGTGTGCTGAGCCCCTCACACTGCACCCTGTGTGTGCAAAGCACCAAGCAAATATGAGCTAATGGGGCTGCAAGCTCCCCAGGGCCAGGGCCTATCGCCTGCTCTGCATCATGCACCCTTGTCCTCTGGTAACACTTAAATCAACACTCTTCAGCACAAACGATTACCTGGGCCAGGACCAGCCCAAGCAGAGGGCAGGGAGCCACCAAGCTGCTGGTGGGCAATGGCTGGGAGCGCAGAGCCAGGAAAGGGGCTTTGTAATAAAGATAGGGCCTGTAGCGAAAAGACTAATGATTCTAGACTAAAAGAGGGTAGATACAGACCAGATGTAAGAAATAAATTTTCTGTGATGAGCATAGGCTGCCCAGAGGTGGTAGATGCCACATCCCTGGAAACATTCAAGGTCAGGCCGGATGGGGCTGTGAGAATCTGGTCCCTGCTTATTGCAGGGGTTTGGACTAGGTGACATTTAAAGGTCCCTTCCAACCCAAACTTTTGTATGCTATTACAAAAAAAGCCAGAGCTGACTGCAGGGTCTGGACTAGGTGACATTTAAAGGTCCCTTCCAACCCAAACTTTTGTATGCTATTACAAAAAAAGCCAGAGCTGACTGCAGGGTCTGGAGACCCAGGTAGCTCACAAGTGGGTATTGTCCTGGGGTTCTTGGTTAACATGCACACATACACATACATGTGCATTCAGGAAAACAGTAAAGAGCCTGCCTAGTACCACCAGATCCCTGCTCCAAGCTGGGATGCTGCACACTGTTCACAGACCTCAGAGCAACCCCTGCACTTGCAATTAATTAATGACAATACACACAGATGAGGACAAATCCCAGTCCCTGCTGCCTGGGTTTCTGGGGGCCACAGCAGTAGCCAGTCCTAGGGAAGAGCTTGAGTCTCCCTCCAAAGGGTACCTCTGGGCTGCTAATTGCCTGCCAGCTCCAAGACCACAGCATGCTGTGCCCATGCACAGCCAGTCTGGCAGGGGCAGCTGCCATTTGTCATTGAAGACCAAGGAAGGCACCTCGCAGCAAGGCTGCAACGGTGGTGGGAGGCTGGGCATTTACAGGCAGATTGCTTCTTCCACCACCCAGCTAACAGTGCTCACATAGAAGAGGATTTTAAGGCCTTTGTGAAGGAAAGTGCTATCTCCACCGGGAAAAACACTCCGGTGTGGAAACCTACATAGAAACCAGGAGCAGCTGTGCCTTGGTCAGGGCCCAGCCTGAAGCTGCCAGTGTGAGTCACAGGCATCTTTCACAGTGCCACAAAGTACCAGGAGCACTGTGGTCCCTGAAGATGGGGGAAAAGGCAGGATGGAGATAGGGAAAAGGCAGCTCTTTCCTTCCCAAGTCCCTTCCACTGTTTGGGAGTAGGGAGCTGTGGGAGGTTTATCTACTGCCTTTTATAAAGCCACCTGCTGCAGAGACTGCCAGCCGCGGGAGCAGCCATCACAGCTACAGCTGCCACCAGTGAGCAGAGGGAAGGGCAGAGGGAAGAAGGCTGGCAAGGAGAGGACTTCGGTTGTGCATGAGATGGACACAGACCAGGAAACCCAATGCTACACTGCTTGGGCCAGGCAACCCTTGTGGCTTTGCACCCGTGTCTTGTCTGGCCAGGATGGCATGGCACATTTGGGGATGGAAGACCTCACTGCTGAGCTGGTGGAGACAGTGGTCACATTTCAAGTCCCTGCAGAGCTGCTCTCAGCTGCTGAGCTCCAGCCAGCCCTCCTCACAGCTGATGCCCACAAGCCTGCTGTGCAATGGGGGCTGTGTGGGCACATGATGGGCTAGCAGGGGTCTGGCACTCATGCTGCTGGGCCGAACTGATCCACTGCAACCCACTGTTGTCTGGTAGGGACTTGGGAGCACCCTCCTACTGAGCACCCTCATCCCACAGCCTCCTAGGGGCCAGTGGGCAGTCTTATGGCTTTCCTGTTGATTTCCTTTTCCTGGGGCCACCTGTGCACCTTCCCTCACACTGCTCTGGGGCACACCTTGCCCCCTAGCTGCCACCAGCTTCCCCATCCTTCCCTCCTCCCCAGTTACAAGCAGCCACAACATCCCCCACAGCCAATTCTGCTGCAGGAGCAAAGAAACACTCCTGCCCTACCCAGCTCCTGCCTCCACAAGCACAAAAACTTCTTCTTGAGAGCAGTAGATTACA
>NW_008680830.1:0-5649 GCF_000695815.1 Acanthisitta chloris
TATATATATATACTATTGGGCATATTTAAGATATCAAGAGTTTGTTGACTGAGGGAGCAGTTGTGACATTTGGTCACAAAATCATCTTACTCACCCTTTGCCTTTCCTGTTGTTGTAAAAGAGGACTCAGATCTTTTGTGCACCACAGAGTTTGAGGGGTCGAAAGTAAATTTCTAATAGGAAATATAATCTGCCACGAGTAGAACTCCTTCTGGAATTTTTAGTGTCAGAGATCATTTTAAGTTCTTGGTCACCAGTGCAAGATGTTTTAGAAAAGTTCTTTTTTGGGTTTTTTTTGCATGTCTCATTTTCCATTCCCTGCCTGCCTCTGCAGCAGCTATGCATGGTTGATTTGGAGGTGGTGGAAAAGATGCTACTGCTCTCACATCTTACAGATCAGTGTCTGAATTCAATGTTTAAAGAAAGGAAAATCTCCCTGTCCTTTAGCCCATATATTTAAAAATAAAATCACAAATTATTCCAAATGCTGGGCTGCATAGAACCTTTATGTTATTCTTTGGCTTTAAGTCAAGAGAATCATAGAATCAACTGGATTGGAAGAGACCTCAAAGATCATTGAGTCCAACCCTACTGTGGTTACTAGACCATGGCACTAAGTGCCACATCCAGTCTCAGCTTGAAAACCTCCAGGGATGATGAAATCTAGGTGCATCTAGGCCAGCCTGACAGGTGAGAATCTAACCTTTATGGCACATACGAGTCCCTCAAGATTGTGCAGCAGCTGCTTTTATAGCACATATGAGTCCCTCAAGATTGTGCAGCAGCTGCATAGGACTTCTGTAGATCCCTACCCTAGAAATAATCTTTTTGATGTATGTTCCTCCTGGAAAAGTGCCTTCATTGTTGTGGAGAACAAGTCTTACTTTGGTATGTGCTAACAGGCAGGTATTTATGAAGGAGGAACGTTCCCACAATAATGTAAGGTGGCACTGTTACTCATGTGGAAGGAGGAAAAGGAGTTGTGTTGTTCAGTGGATGAAGATTTCCCATTCTTGTTTATTTTGTGTATTAAACCTGTCTGAGAAGGAACAAACTTAACAATAGCTGTCTGCTGGTGGGGACAGAGTCAGGGAGAGGACTGATCAACCTGTTCTGAGATAAAGAAGCCATGAAGGAGGCTGTGGAGTCAATAGCCAGCCTCTTCCAGCCCTTCCTTTTTAAGTTAGGTAGCATTTCTCAAATCATATCTAAATCTCCTCTTCTGCAAATTAAGTCGCATGACCTAGCAGACAAAGAGCACAATTCATCATTGTCTGCTCTGCAACAAGTTTTTAGAGGTGGGAAGATTATTATCATGTGTCTCCCAGTCTTCTCTTTTCTAAACCAGACAAACCCAATTTGTCCTTTTTCATACCTCACTCCTTTATCCATCTGTCTCTTTTTCTGGGCTACACCACCTCTTTCCTACAGCAGAGGTCCCCAGGCCAGTGTGTGTTATTTTCTCAGTGCCCAACTGTGGGTCAGTTTGGAATGAATCACAGAATGGGTCAGGCTGGAAGGGACCACAGTGGGTCATCTGGTCCAGCCTCCCTGCTCAGGCAGGGTTATCCTAGAGCACATTGCACATGAAGTCTGTTATCAAAAGTACATGGGCAAGAGGAAGAGAGTGTAAGGAAGACCTGGAGGATAGGAGGTGTTTTGTGTGCTTGGGTTGCTAAGATGGGACCCAAATGGGACTGGGAATCACTCAGCTGGTTATTCTGCTGCAGGATACTTTCTGTTTGGTGTATATAGAATTGAGGTATGTCAGAAGGTGGCAAACCTTGACTTTTAAACTGTTAGAGAACAGATGGATTTGAAATTAATAGCTTTAAATATTATTACCTTCAGCTTGATACTTATGTCTACTCAACTGATCAATTCCTTTGAAGTTAGTGGAACTCATCAGAAGCAGCAAAGTGTTCTATCAGAAGCAGCAAAGTTTAACGTAGCATTAAGTAAAAACCTCAGAAATCTTCAACAAACCTTTGTCGCTGATTTACTAGGATACTATTTTGGTTCTCAGCAAAACAATACATAGGTATTAGAATTATTTCACAGTTTTTCAAGAAACAGTCCCAAATTTAAAACTGGACAAATTCAATGAATTTATTTTCTTTTACTTGCATTTAAAACCCCCAACCAAATGGAATATATTTGCCTAAGTTTTTTGCTTTCCATAATGTAGAAGGAATTAATTGTCTGCCATTCCCTTTGTCACTGAGAAAATATATCAATATGCTTAGGAATGTTAAGAAAGGCAAAGTGTCGTAGCAGTTTCCTGCTTAAGACAGCATATCCCCTTGCTAATAACAGCTTCTGTTTATTTTTTGCACTGGGGTGTTCCAGTTACCAAGTGTGAATTTTACCATGCTTTGTTTGGATTCAAATAAAAATCAAGTTCACCAGTGATGGTTTAGTTTTGTGCACCCTCTCCCCTGCATCAGTGTCATTTTTTCCTCACAGTGGGCTCATCCAGCAGGTTTAAGAAGGGACAGCAAGCAGCTTTTTCACCTTTCTGTTCAGTGCTACCTCAGGTTTCTGCAGGCAAATAACACTGATGGAGTGATGCCACTCCTCACTTGTGTTACAGCCCACTCCAGAACAGCACCTCTCTGACTGCAGAGATGTGTTGGCTTTTGGTGGGGAAAAATGTGCTATTAGACCTACAAGAGTCATCCTGTGTCTTGAAAATGTTAAACACCTTCCATGAGGTTCAAATGTTCCTTCTTAACGAGAACTTGAGTATCTGCTGTGGGAGTTTTGATTGTCATCACTTTTAGACTATTACAGCCCACTCCAGAACAGCACCTCTCTGACTGCAGAGATGTGTTGGCTTTTGGTGGGGAAAAATGTGCTATTAGACCTACAAGAGTCATCCTGTGTCTTGAAAATGTTAAACACCTTCCATGAGGTTCAAATGTTCCTTCTTAACGAGAACTTGAGTATCTGCTGTGGGAGTTTTGATTGTCATCACTTTTAGACTACCTGAGAGTACTAACGAGAACTTGGGTATCTGCTGTGGGGGTTTTGATTGTCATCACTTTTAGACTAGAGAACCTGAGAGTGTGTGAGCAGCTAAATCCAAACTGCATGATTAGCCTTCTAAGTGCTGGAATTTTAGCACTGTGAACATGAGTTTCAGTGAACTGAAATTGGTTAGGGGTCAGGGCAGAGCTTGTCTTGTTTTCAGAGTCCTGTTTGTTTGAATCCTGTCCCATCCCCAGGGAACTGTGGGATGATAGTTTGATAATCTGCCAATACAAAGATGGGAGATGAATTCCTCCTATATGGATTTTTTTTTTTTTTTTTTTTTAACGTAGCAGAAGATCTCCTATCTTAAACATCAGCATTTCGTTGGGTTTTCTGAACTGGAAAATCAGGGCAATTTCCTTCAGCCTTATTTCCTGGTTTTCTTTTTTTTAACTCTGTTTGGTTATATTCCATTATCCTAGTGAAACAGGACAAAATTAAATTCTAGCCTTTTTCTTTTTTCTTTCTTTCTTTTTTTTTTTTTTATGCACCACCTGTCAGAGAATTATTTTAGTCCTTCTAAGTTGTTTCCATGAAACCAGTGGAGTGGACTCTCTGGTAGGACACACAGATTTGATGTTCTTGAACAGTGGAATAAGAGAAGGTCAAGCTGAAGTCAAATGTTTTGAAACATTTTAAAAATTCATAGGAAAAATGACCCAGGGATTTCTAAGCTTCCTTACATAATAAAAAAGGATCTTTGCTATGGAAGATTCTAACAGCAGACATCTCCCAAGTCCATACTTTCAGAATAATACATACAATTTAGACCCCTCCTCATGCTTTTACAGCAATATATAGAATTTAGATACCACTTAACACTTTCAAAATGAAACACTGAATAATTTTATACTTTACACTATGCAGGTAAATAATATACTTACAATTTACTGTGACACAAATACACATTTATGAACTCAGACTTGGTCAGGCACTGGAATATTGCCCAGGGAGGTGGTGGAGTCACCATCCCTGGAATTGTTTTGGAGGTGGTGGGATGTGGCACTGGAGGATCTGGTTTAGGGTTTAGGGGTTCCAGCAGTGACAGGTTAATGGTTGGACTGGATGATCTTAGAGGTCTCCTCCAGCCTTAATGGTTCTATGATTCAAATAAAGTATACAGTAAAATTAAAACATTTCTCCCTTACAAGGTTTTATTGTTCTTGCTAAAGCTAAAATTTGATGAGAAAACGTAGTCAGGGTGAGGCAGCTGTTTGAGAGTGAGGGAATGATGTATCCAGCTCCATCAGGTCACTTGTTTCCCTGATTTTTGGAGCCAGACTGATCCCCCCCATGACAGCATCTGCCTCTCTGGCACTGCACAGGCATCTCTGGAATGGCTTCTGCATCTGTTGCAACCATCGAAGCTTCTGGGTGATTTTTTGTCATTTTTATGGCATTTCCTTCAGATTTGGGAATATTTAAAGGCTGTTTAACCTACTTGAAAGTGAGGCAGTTGAGCATTTATGCCGTTTCTGCAAGTTAAAATACAGGAGCTTATTTTGCACTTATATTACATTCAGGGTTTGTGTTGTTGACATGTTACATTTTGGGTTGGATTTGTGGCACGGCCGTGTCACCACCACTCTTCTGAAGCAGAAGGAGAGTGTCAAGAGAGACACAGACTAAAAATTGTGTTTCAGATGTTGGGGGGTTTTTTTCTACATTGAGAAATAAAATACCTCACTTCCCACTGCATGTCACTTAAGGGGGGAAACGTATGGGAGCTTCTCTGGGCAGCTCTGAAGGGGAGCATGAGTTATGATACAGTCATCTTCCCAGGCAGAATGATTTGGGACTAGCATGTGTAAGAAGCTTATGTGAATTACACCCATCACAGGGCATAAAAGTTTTAACTTTCTCATCCTTTTAACATGTATGCATCTTTACTCGTGTATGGACATAAATTATTCTTTTACACATGGGTTTGACTAACTTCTCTTCCTAATTTTGATGGTAGAATCCTTGGGGCTGCATGTCAAAATATGAGAGAGCCACAACAGAGCAAGCAGGATGTAATGAGTAAGATGCTAGAAGTTATATGGTTTGTGTGCTGTGCTTTTCTCTCGTGCAGGTTTCTAGGATATGTTTCAAGGATACTATTATTGGTCAGGTGTCAGCCTCAGGTCCAGTTTATGATCTCCATTTTCAGAAGAAAGAGCTAGGAAGGAATTTGCATTTTGCTGTAGTATAGCTGTATTCAATGTCTTTTAAAGAAGTTAGGTATCTTTATGGTCCAGTGCAATTTGTTTGGCTACTACTAATTGCTTGTGAAAGGAGAGGGAAACATATGTAATTTGTTTGGCTACTACCAATTGCTTGTGAAAGGAGAGGGAAACATCCTCTATATAAGTCATTTTTTTCACTGTTTGTATCTTAAATCTATGTATAACTCACAGCTTTTGTAGGTGCTTGTACCAAGACTTCTTACAGTGGTCCTTTTAGTTCATAAAATCATAGAGTTTAAGGGTTGGAATGGACCTGACAGATGATCCAGTCCCAACACTCCTGGCCCTGGGCAGGGACACCTCCTCACTAGATCAGGTTGCTCAAGGCTCATCCAACCTGGCTGTGAACACTGCCAGGGTTGGGGCAGCCACAGCCTCCCTGGGCAAC
>NW_008680830.1:6129-30038 GCF_000695815.1 Acanthisitta chloris
GTGGCTGCAGCCCAGGATGCCATTGGTTTCTGGGCTGAGCTCACACTGCAGCTCATGCTGAGCTTCTCATCCACAGTCAGTTCAGTGAAATCAAGCTTCCCACATAGGTACTAGGCAGACAGATAGATTTAGTTTTGAGTTTATGTATATATATGTGTGTTTATATACATATTTATATGTAAATATATATATCTCATTCCATTTTCTGTTGTTTTCCACTGAGCAGAATGAAGATGGAGCCTGATAATTCCCCATACTTCGATTTTATGCTTGCAGACTCTGATACAAGCAAGCTATTACTAAAAACATCACAGTTTCTTCTTACAGTGAGCTACATCTGCTTGTTCATATAAGCAAAAGCACAGATTTTAGTGGATTTATAATTTGCGCTTTTACAGAGGCTGATTTTTTTAATCTCTGTGATTGGCTTAGGGTTTAACTTTGGTTGTTGCTTTATCTGCACGTGCAGTTATTATCATCATCCAAATTTATTTTTATCATGTAGACATGCTAACACAGATCTGTTTAAAACTCACTTCAGCCTTAGCTGTATGTAGTGATGGTTCCTCTGCAATATATAAAATGCTATAATAAGGTCTCCATCTATCTATAGGATGTGAAGGAAAGATAAATTAAAGGAAAGCATCTCAAAACACATCGATTCTATTTTCACAGAAAGCAAACTCAGTGGCTGTCCACTGAAGATCCCAAAAAGTGATTTTCTGTGAATGCATAAAATCTGATGACTTACACACTGACTTGTTAATAACTTTTTTTCACAATGGGGCTGTTGTGTGGTTTCCATAATGCTGTAAATCATGATTAAACACATAAAAAAGATTGTCACCCAAGATCCATTTTAAACCAAGTGAAACATAATGCAATATAAAATTTACATCATTTTCTTGATTAACCCTGATGAACCTTCAGTCATTATCCATTATGGTAAGAGTAAATTGGAAATGTTGCTTTGTTAATAAAACATGTATAGACATTTTCATGAGTCATAGATTTGATGGTTATTAACAGCTGACACATTCATAATGAAATACTGTGCTTTAGCTTTCCATGAGAGTATAATACTATGTAAGGCTGCAATCCTGTGTCCTGTACATCAGGACTGTATTTTGGTACCCTTAATATATAAAATACCAGATAATTTTGCATGTTGATCTAAAATCAGAACACGAACATAGGCAAGAGTTGTCACATTTAAGTGCTGAATCTCTGTGTGCCTTTCACTCATGTTTCATAAGGATTCTTGGCAGAACCAAAATCATTCAACAACTTAAAACTACTCCTTTTTGTCATCTGTGGAAGCCTGTGAAGTTTTGCTCCTTTTGCTTCTGTGCCAGGAATGTTGTCTAATACACACTGCTGTTACCTCTGTAATGGCAAAGCACTCTTAGATCTGGCCTTGATGATTTAAACTAGGTTTGAAGGAGGAAGGGGATAAGACCAGGCTCAATAGAGATGAGGCTCAGGGTGGCATGGCAGTGTTGGTGGTGAAGTCCATAGCCCAGCTGAAGTGCATCTACACCAGTACATGCAGTATGGGTGGCAAACTGGAGGAGCAGAAAGTCATTGAGCAGTGGGAAAACTGTGATGGAGTCACCATCATGGAAACATTGTGGGATGACTTGCATGACTGGGGAGCTGAAATGGATGGTTATAAGCTCTTCAGAAGGGATAGACAAGAAAGTAGAGGCATTGAGGTGGCTCTGTACATTGGAGTGTGTTTGGACTGTATAGAGCTCAAGGATAGTGATGATAAGCTTGAGTGCCTATGGATGAGAATCAGGGGGAAGGTTAACAAGGCAGACATCCTGATGGGAATCTGTTGTAGACCACCCAGCCAGGACAAAGAGGCATCTAAAGTCTTCTGTAAGCAGTTGGCTGACGTTTCTCAATCGTTAGTCCTTGTTCTTGTGGGAGACTTTAACTTGCCGGATGTCTGCTGGAAACTCAACACAACAGAGATGAGGTGGTCCAGTAGGTTCCTGGAGGAAGATAACTTCCTGTCATAGCTGGTAAACAAGCCTACCAGGGGTGGTGCCCCTCTAGACCGGCTCTTTATGAACAGAGAAGGGCAGGTGGAAGAAGTGGTGGTCAGAGGAAATCTTGGGCATAGTGAACAGAAAAGTAGAGAGTTTTCAACTCTCAGTGAAGTCAGGAAGGGGATCAACAAAACCTCAAACTTGGACATTCAGAAGGTGCTCTTCAGCCTGTTCAGGACACTGCTTCAGAGAGTCACTTGGGAAATAGTCCTTAAAGGTATCCAGGAAGGCTGGACATACTTTTAAGAAGGAAATCTTAAAGGCATGGGAGCAGACTGTCCCTATGTACCCAAAGATGAGCTGGCAGGGAACAAGACTGGCCTAGTTGAGCAGGGAGCTTTTGCTGGAACTCAGGGGGAATAAAAGAGAGTTTCTGATCTTTGGAAGAAGGGGCAGGCAACACAGGAAGAGTATAATGATGTCGTTAGGTCATGTAGAGAGAAAATTAGAAAGGCAAAAGCTCAGCTAGAACTCAATCTGGTCACCACTGTGAAAGATAATAAAAAGGGGTTTATAAACACATAGGCCACAGAAAGAGGACTGAGGAAAATCTCCATCCTTTACTGGTTCTGGAGGGGAACATTGCAACCAAAGATAAGGAAAAGGCTGAGGTATTTAATGCCTTCTTTGCCTGTCTTCAACAGAAAGACTGGTTATCCCCAGGGCAGCCAGCTCCCTCAGCTGGTAGATAGGGACAGGGAGCAGAATAGATACCCTGTAATCCTGGAGGAAGTAGTGAGTGACCTGCTGTGCTACCTAGACACTCACAAGTCTATGGGTTTGGATGGATCCACTCGAGGATACTGAGGGAACTGGCAGAAATGCTCTCCACATCACCCTTCATCACCTATCACCAGTCCTGGCTAACCTGGGAGGTCCCAGGTGACTGGAGGTTAGCTGATATGATGACCATCTACAAGAAGGGTTGGAAGGAGGGTCTGAGGAACTACAGGCCTGACAGCCTGACCTTGGTGCTAGGGAAGGTTATGGAACAGATCTTCAGTGCCATCATGCAACATGCACAGGACAACAAGGCCATCAGGCCCAGCCAGCATGGGTTTGGGAAAGGCAGGTCCTGCTTGACCAACCTGATCTCCTTTTATGATGAGGTCATCTGCCTAGTGGATGTGGATTTAGTCTTATCTGGGCTCCAGCAAAGCCTTTGATACTGTCTCCCACAGCATTCTCCTGGAGAAGCTGGCAGCCCATGGCTGGGACTGGTGCACTCTTCACTGGGTGAAAACTACCTGGATGGCTGGGCCAAGACAGTGGTGGTGAATTGTGCCACATCCAGTTGGTAGCCAGTCACTACTGGTGTTCCCCAAGACTCAGTGTAGGGGCCAGTCCTGTTCAATACCTTCATCAATGACCTAGATGAGGGGATTGAGTGCACTTTAAGTCAAGTTGTACCAGGGTGAAGTAATGACATGGTAACATTTTTCTTCCAGTTCCAGAGCTCTCAAATAGTGTGTGCTTACCAGTCCTGCAGTTAGCTGTGGGTAGATACATCACTGTTCAGAGCCCCATGGAAAGAATAGGCTACTCAAGTTGCTGAAAAATAAATTGGGAGGTAGGAGGTATTTTTTTCTGAGAATGGCCCTTTTTCAAGAAAAAGATCATAGACCAAAACACATTTTGTCACAAGTTTCAAGAGACTTTTTAATTTTTATTACATTCTAATTGTCATTAAAGTTTAATTTTTTTATTACCAAAACTAGCAGTGAAAATCTTTGTTGACTGAAATCCAGTTTTCAGCAAACACATCAATACAAAGCTCAACAAACATTTTAAATAAAGTATTAAACACTTATTGCAAAATGGCAAATAGATTTTTAAAAGGCCAAATTTTTTCATTACATTTTAAAAGTTCAGAACATCCCTAGAAATCCTGCGATGACAGGAGTAAATTCAGTTTATTGTACCAATCAGCCTGACCAAAACTGTCTGAATAAATTGCCCATGTGTGCACATCCTCTACAGAGATGAGCCAATCAAAAAAAGAAGCTATAATTTTTGACTAATTATGACTGTAAGGAACCTAAAGAAGAAGTATCAAGGGGAAAAAAAATCCCACACAGGCTTGGCAGATCATAACTGGAACAGTTTCCCATGCATAAGGATGAAGTGGAAAGCAGAAATCTTTGTGGAAGAAAACAGACAAGTGGTGCGTTGTGTCTGACATTTCTGGCAGGGAAGCAATGTAAGAAGAAACTGGATCAGATAGGCATCACCCAGTTAAGTAAGGACTTGTGCAGCAGCCCAGGGAATTCAGCACTGTTAGGTTAGGCAGAAAAAAGGTTCCTTGTTAATCCCCTGAGCTGAGAGCAGCCCTGAGGAGAAGCCCTTGGGGTTGTTGGTGAATGAGAAGCACAACATGACTTGGTAATATGCACTTGCAGCTCAGAAAACCAAACATATCCAGGGCTACATCAGAAACAGCATGACCAGCAGGTTGAGGGAGGTGATTCTGCCTCTCTACTCTGCTCTGGTGAGACTCCATGTGCAGCACTGTGTCCATTTCTGGGGTCCTCAGCACAGGGAGGACATGGACCTGTTGGAATGAGACCAGAGGAGCCCATGAAGATGATGATAGGGCTGGAGCACCTCTCCTGTGAAGACAGGTTGAGAGATTTGGGATTGTTCAGCCTGGAAAAGAGGAGACTTCAGGGAGACCTTGTAGCACCTTCTGGCACCTAAAGGGGCCTACAAGAAAGCTAGGGAGGGTTTTCTTATGGGGGCGTGAAGTGATAGGAGAAGAGGGAATAGCTTCAAACTGAAAGAGGATGGGTTTAGATTAGATATAAGATAGAAGTTCTTCACTATGAGGGTGTCAAAACAGTGGAACAAGTTGCCCAGAGAAGCTGTGGATGCCTCATCCATGGAAGTGTTCAAGGTCAGGTTGGATGGGGCTTGGAGCAACCTATTCTAATAGGAGGTGTCCCTGTCCATGGCAGGGAGTTTGGAACTAGATGATCTCTAAGGTCCTTTCCAATCCACACCATTCTGTGATTCTGTGGTTCTATGAGCTGTTTTATTTTTTAATGACAGCATAAAAGTGATATTAAAAAATTAAATAACAGGGCTTCGTTATGGTTTGTCAGGTTTGTGCTCTTCAGCCTTGATTTGTTTTTAATCTCCACCTGGAAAATATGGATGGGGATACAAAAGGAATACTTTGTCACATCTATAGTATCTGTTTTTTGACATCCAAAGTCTCCACTTAATTTCTGGAAGGTTTAAATATCATTTTGAATTGCAAAGAAAAAGAAACACTCACTCTAGGTGTAAGACTATCAACAGTACTGAATTTTACACTTGTGAATATACTTTCAAAGAAAGTATTGTTAGGTTAGAGCAGTGCAAAATTAAAAGTAATAGTAATGTTTTGTTTGTAGCTTGGCTAAGTGTCATCATTAGCTCTTCATTCATCTTAGCTTTTTTCCCTAGCAGTTTCAGGGTTATAAAAAGAAAACAGTATTGAATATAGGATTGCCTGCTAATACTGAAAGGTAAATGTTTGGATATTTATGTATAGTGTATGATGGACTGGTAGGTTTTTATCATGTGATGAAGTTATTTTTCTTGAAACTGAAAAGAAATAAATTAGAATTATGTTTCAATTTCTCTCATTGGGTCAAACTTCACTGAGGGAAGAAAATCCACATGGCTTATGTGTAGCAGGGCTGGAAGAAGTGCTCTGATAAAAGCAGGTGTTGAACTGAATTGGATGTTTTCTGATATTCCTCTATTGCAATGCTCTGACTTAACAATGTAGATCCCAGTCTCAAGTGCAGCCCAAGGATCTCCCAGTGTTTTAGTACAGATTTAAAGCTCAGGCTGCATGCAAAGCACTCACATTTTGTGACTGCCAGCTATGAGTTCCTGTAAGATAATCACTGCACCCACTTAGTCTTTCCTTGGTTCCTTCCCATTGCCCAGTGTGAGCCCTTAGACCTGTCTTAAATGCTCTGCTGTGCATATATTCATTCATTTGGTGAATGTGATATATCTGCCCCTGAAAATACAGCTCCCTGTTTTGGACTCAGAATTTCCAGGCAGATAATTAAAGCAATCTCACACCTTCCAGCCTGCACCTGCCACTGCTTGAGCTGCTGCCCCAGCTCAGCTCCCCCTGATCATATTCATGTTTGGTTGGTAGTGTTTCATGGCTAATACAAATCATAAACAGGCTGTAAAAGCTGAAGCATCAATGAATCCTAGCTTTAAAATTGCTGGAAGCTAAAGTTTTAAAACTGATACTGCAAAGTGAAAAATGAAATTTAACCAGGCATTTTGGTGAAGGAAAAATAATTTATTGGATGTAAGATGAAAAGCTGTGAGAGTAAACATCAATCTCATCTTAGACACATGTCATTGATTGATGTTTGCTCTGTGCTGCTGCCTGGAGGTAAACTCTTTGAAATAGCAAAATAGGTACTTTATCTGTCTGTGGATAGGAGCACACTTTGTTAAGTTACTGCTTTTTTGAGACCCTGCTACATCTTTATGTTCAATCAAAGTGAAAACAGTAAATCAGAGTAATTGCTTTACCCCACGGCATCCCTGTTTGTAAATGGGAAAAAATACTGTAAAAATCCTCAAATTAACTTCTGCTGTTTAAGCTAGATAAAAAGCTTGAAACAGCCAGTTGCAGCTTAGGAAGGTATTTTATTGATTATGCCACTTGTTCATCAAAGGCAGCACCTTTGTTATAATTTAACTCATAGTTCAAATGTCATTAGGGAAAACATTGAATGTAATTTCAGCAATGAGTTTCCAAACAGGTATCATTTATGCTTAGCTAGAAATATAACTGGTACCAAGAAATTAGCCAGCAAAACCCATGGACATGAACAGTGAAATAGAAAATAGGAAATTAGCAAAACCCGTGGACATGAACAGTGAAATAGAAAATAGGCATTAAATGATAGCACTTCCACTTTAAGCAGAGCAATTCAGCAAACAAAATCATAGAATCAAAATTTTAGGGGTTGGAATGGGCCTTAAAGATGATCTAGCTCCAACCCTCCCTGCCCTGGGCAGAAAACCCGTGGACATGAACAGTGAAATAGAAAATAGGCATTAAATGATAGCACTTCCACTTTAAGCAGAGCAATTCAGCAAACAAAATCATAGAATCAAAATTTTAGGGGTTGGAATGGGCCTTAAAGATGATCTAGCTCCAACCCTCCCTGCCCTGGGCAGGGACACCTCCCACCAGAGCAGGTTGCTCAAGGCTCATCCAACCTGGCTGTGAACACTGCCAGGGTTGGGGCAGCCACAGCCTCCCTGGGCAACCTGGGACAGTGTCTCACCACCCTTAGAGTAAAAAACTTTTCCCTAATATCTAACCTGAATTTCCCCTTTCAGTTTGTGCCCATTGCCCCTTGTCCTGTCACTGCAGCTCCTAACTTGAAATAACTTGAATTGCTGTTATTAAATCATTAGAGTTAAGACTGTTTTC
Source organism: Acanthisitta chloris (assembly GCF_000695815.1). Lineage (NCBI taxonomy): Eukaryota > Metazoa > Chordata > Aves > Passeriformes > Acanthisittidae > Acanthisitta > Acanthisitta chloris. The sequence continues at coordinate 13,651 of NW_008680830.1, forward strand.
TAAAAATGTTTGGGGCCTTTACAAGGTCTCAGGCTGGTGAGTCCTTTTGAGTTTTGAAACATGACAGAGACAGCAATGACAGCCCAGTCAAATCCAGAATCCAGTTTCCATTCTGAATTCAGTTTCATAATCACTGTCCTGCATCAGGATTGGACTTTTTTTTTATTGTCCTGTATAAGTTTTTCCCTTTACTTACTCTATGTAGCTATTTTGGCATAAATGTGGTAATTCAGGGGAGAATTAGACTATTAAATATTTAAGGAAATGTCCTCACTTCAACCTGAAATTTAGTGTATTGACTGGTGTGCCAGATTAAAAATTGCAGGGAAATGTTGAGAATAATCAGTAAACCACTTCAAAATTTATTTTCCTGAAATACTGCCTGGTTTTTGCAGCTTTGAAGCAGTTCCAACTTTGTTCATAATTCAAAAATGACCATGTGCTAAAATTTAATTTCAAAGATAAATGTGTCCTTGCAGAAAACTTGATCACAGGTCTAGTTTTATTCTTGAAAAGCACATATCTTTTAGTCACTTATGGTTGGGGTGGGGTTTTTTTTTGTTGGTTGGTTTGTAACATGATCAACACTGTACACTCCCAGAGGATCTTCAGGGACTGCACCTGGCAACTTGGGGATGTTATCATTCCCATGACTCTGGCAGTGGATGTTGCAGTCTGATGGTGTTTTGATGGAGCTTTTTAATCTGATTATGGAAGAAGAAGGGTCAGTTGAGGAACAGTGGGAAGGGTGACAAAATCTGAGGAAGAAGCTCAGCACTGGGAACTAGGTCTTCCCTAGCAAAGTCCTGCCAGGAGCCCACAGGAACTGTGGTTTTCCCAAGAAATAGTTGTATTAGTTAGCTTGAAGCATCAGCTCTGCTTTTATAATTAACATGTTTAGGCTTGAGGCTCTGAAAGTTTTGTGCTAAGTGCCACAGGTAGCTGCAGGGATGAAGGAGATCTGTCTCCTGGGTAAACATTAACTGCAAATAAACAAGCTACTCTTGCTAAATTTACGTCACGATATTCATGTGTTTGGGGAGGTACAAGGAAGGTGAGTGGGTATGGGGGTGTTGCAAAGCCCTTACAATGCAGAGAATAATGGACTCAATCTTTGGGCTGGAAAATGGTATTGGAGGGTCTGGAAAAGCAAAGGAGAGGTTGCAGATTGCTGTAAATGTTAATGAGTTCAGAAACTGCAGCCAGGTCTGTGTATAGATGCTGTAACATCTGCCTCTGTCATGCTGGTGGGGCTGCCTGGGTCACAGCCCCCTTCCTTTGGCAGAAAAGCAACTGATGCAAGGCAAGGGGAGCACCAGCATTCTCACCCTCAATTTACCCACCTGTGCCTTTTACAGCCTCAGAGATGCCAGCTGTTAGGAGGCTGTTGATAATGGTACCTTTCCTGAATCTCCCCTTCGTGATGCAGCAATTCTGTGGTTTCTGAAAAGGTCAAGCAGCATCATTAATGCACACCATACGCCTGCAAAGGCATGTAATTCCTCAGTCAAGGTGCAGTGCTTTCATTTGTGGGAAAGGACATCTTCCTCTGAATGCAAAAGTTGGGTTTTCCCTAAAACTGAAGGAGGTGCACTGGCTTCACCCAGTTTGTCACAGGGATTAGGCTTTTTTATTTGAGTTGCTCCAAGAAGTGATGTTTGAGGGAGGTAAATTGAGTCAGAAAGAAAGAAAAGGGCTTAAAACTTAAAACTTTAGGCTTTTTATGTGATTGCTTTCAGCCTAGCCTGGGATAACATAACTCTTTGGACTTTGTAGGAGATTAAATCCAGCCCCAGGTTTTTCAGGTAAAGTTATTGCTCTGCTCCTGGGCTGTCCCCTGAGCCATCTCTGTCTATTTCTAATTAAGGACTAAAGGAAACAGTTCCTTCTGATGTCAGGAGTAGCATGAACAAAGCTGCAAGTATTTCTGTGGAGAGGCTGGTGCCACTACCACCCTCCCATCAGGCACCAGCATACCTGGGCTCATGGGGGGACACACTCACCTGGTGCATGGCCAAACACTGTGCAGCCATCAAGGTAATCTTCCAAAAGGTATCACAACATAGTGAAATTTGTCAAACATGCATGCCCTGAGAAGTTTGGCAATCTATTGGAATTCTGATCTGTCAAATAGCTGAGAGTGAAGTTATTCAGAGCATCCTAGAAGAAGCAGAGAAGGTAGATATGCCGTGACCATGTGGTGGTGATGGTGTGTTGCAAGGTCTTTGAGCCTGAGACACTGGGATTTAGACATGATTCATTGGTGAGTCCCGTGAGTCTCTTGACAGATCTTAGGGCTGAGAGAAATTTTTTAAAAAAAAGGCTGTGTGCCAAATTTGAGATAGTTAAATTTATATAATACAGCCTTTATTCATTTATAGCAATATTTAACTGGGTGAGGTTCAATAAGGCTCAGTGCTGGTCCTGCACTTGGGACACAACAAGCCCATGTAGCTCCAGGCTGGGAGAGGAGTGGAGAGAGAGGTGTTGGTCACAAAGGGACTTGGCAGTGCTGGTGGCACAGCTCAGTGTGAGCCAACAGTGTGCACAGGTGGCCAAGGAGGCCAAGGGCATCTTGACCTGGATCAAATACAGTGTGGCAGCAGGACTAGGGCAGTGCTCATCCCCCTGCACTGGGCACTGGGGAGGTCACAGCTCAGTGCTGTGTTCAGTTTTGGGCCCCTCACTGCAAAAAGGACATTGAGGCACTGGAGTGAGTCCAGCCAAGGGCAACGAGGGCAGAAAAGGGCTAGAAAAGTATCCTATGAGGAAGGGCTGAGGGAACTGGATTTGTTTAGCCTTTAGAAGAGGCAGCTCAGGGTTGACCTCATGGCTCTCTCCAGCTACCTAAAAGAGGGTTGAAGAGAGGTGGGGGATGTGTGTCCTGCCATGGCTGCAGGGAGAGGACAGAGGGAATGGCCTTGAGCTGAGACAGGGGAGAGTCAGACTGGGTGTTAGGAACAATGTTTTCCATCTTAGGGTGTTCAGACCCTGGAATAGGTTGCCCAGGGAGCTGGTGGAGTCACCATCCCTGGTGGTGTCTGGATCTGACACTGGAGGATCTGGTTTAGGGTTTAGGGGTTCCAGCAGTGACAGGTTAATGGTTGGACTCGATGATCTTAGAGGTCTCCTCCAATTTTGATGGTTCTACAATTCTATAACTTTTGCAAGTGTTTGACTTGTTCATGCTTTGGTTCATGTCCTTTAAGGATGAATTTGAAACAGATGCAGCATTTTAAAAATAACAGTATACCATTTAAAAGCTCTTTAAATTCATCCTTTTGGAATTTGACCTGTATGAAACAAACATAAATGACACTGACTTTTGAGAGGTGAGTGGTTGCATGTTCTTTGGTTTCAAAGTCACATAGAACTGCTTCAACATTTTGGCTCATACTAGCAAAATTCATGATCAATTAACTGACATGTGAGTATGCATATTACACATATATATGCATTTATCACCCACATATGTACACATGTCTCAATGAGGAAAAAATATTGAGATTTTCATGAGCTTGTTCTTCATATCTTAGCTCTGGAAACAACACGCACCAGAAACGATTAAAAGGTACATGTACCTTTGGGATTGGTTTAAACTGCAAATTTAAAAAAAAAAATAAAGAAGAAAACTATTAAAAAGAATCATTTTCCATTAAGTGAAGTGTTTGCAATAAAGACAATTATAGCAGTTGGCAGTATTCTCCTTGAACCAAAACAAATAAATACACTTGGTGACATACGTTCAAGGAAATGTGATTGCTGCAATGTTCATGCAAATAAGGAACAGCCTCACAAATGCTAGACATTTTGCCATCTGGTATTACCAAAGGAACACAACTCTCAACTTGTAGCTCTTCCTAACTCACTGCTTATAGATGGCATATTAGGCATTGTCACACGGTTCTTACATTTGCATAATCATTCTGAATTATTACAAGTTGTGCATTGCATTGCCAGCAGTGAACTCATTTGAGAAGGGAGTTCAGAGACCTGATGACTCTTATGTCTTAATCAAATATGTCTCCACCCAGTAAAGGGCTAAAATGTCCTTCCACTTTAAGATTATCACCCTGGTGCTTTTTTAAATTTGTATGACGACTGTTGCACTTGTTTCCTTCGTAGAAATCAGGTAGAGACCAGTGTTATAATTAATCTCAGGAAAGTTGCCCATCTGTATTTGACTGCAGGCTAGAGTCAGTCAAGATATTCTGGATGGGGACACGTAGGTGAGGATGGAGTTATAACATGATCCCTGCAACTCCAGGAAAATGCAGTCAAACAACAGCTATTCAGCATGGCAGAAAGTCTGATTTAGACACAGAGGTGGTTGTTAACTGACTTAGCTGATGATGCTCAGTGGCAGGATGAGGTAACTGAAGACCTTTGCTCGCACAGGAGTCGATGACAACTCCTCTGCCTCTGGCCTTGGCAGCATGTGCAGCAGATGATCCTGCTCACAGGACCCTGTGGGGAGAACTTCACTATCCTGTTTTTCCTGGAGGAAGGCATTTTCCATGCCCAAAATTCAACCCCTACGATTGCCTCTTCATTGCACTGCTTTTCAAGGAGAGGGTGTTGGTGTGAATAAAATGCATTGCTCATGAAAAATATGGGATAAAACCCCAAAAATACCCCTCAACCACCTGTAAATGGGATAGACAAACTGGTTTTGGATGCTGCCTCCAACCTGCTGCATTAAAACCCTGTGTTGCACAATAAACCCCTGTGTTTGAGAGCCCTGCTTGGTGTCTGGCATCTTCCCTGAGACCCATCAGGAGGGTTCTCTGCAGTCCAGCTCGAGTCAGAAGCATTAACAAACAGACATAAGATTTTGTGTTCATTTGGTGGCCGAAGCATTGTTTCTAAATACTAATAGCACCTAACATATCCTGTGTATTTTCAGCTCTCTCAAGTCTTGAATTAGAATCAGATAGCTGTTGGCCTTTTGACTGCCTTGCCTGAGGCATACTAGGTAGCATCACGTGGGTAGCCAATGCAACATATGTTTTGCTAACTGGGAAGCTGGTTAGCAAGACAGCATTTTTCTTATTAACACATGGTGCACTTACATGACATTAATATATATTTCTGCTTTACAGATTTACAGTGCCAGAAAGAAAAACATTAGCTGAGCTAAGCAAAATAGGCTGTCTGCATACTTGTCACATTGTCCTGAAATAACACGTAAACCTTGTTAGACACATTGGTTTCCCTTTGTGAGGGGAATAAAACACAACAGGCTGAAATGTGCAAACCTGTGTCGTTCTGTGGAGATTCAGGGAGAAGATTCTCTGGTTTACGTTGTCATGCATTAAACTAGAATTCTGAAAAATAAGTTGACTTTTATTCTGAGTGTCTATGTTGGAGTCAAAGTAGTTAATCTCTAAAAATTAATACTGTCGTGTAATGCAGTGATTTTATTCTCTCTTCAGCTACACTCTACCAGCCATACGTACACTATCATGCCAGGATTCATTTATTCATGCTCTGAAGTTGTGATAGTGTCAAATCTATCAGAAAGAGGAATTGTTTCAGTAACAGTTTCACAACTTGGCTGATTAACAGAGATCAGAAGAAGCAACCTAACTGTGGAAACCACTACAGCATATAGTTTTAACAGCTCTTTGGGGAGCTAGTTAATGAAAGAATCACTACAGAAACACATCCATGTGAAAAAAAGGAGCATTCTCATACAACACTCAGAGGATATGTCATAAGTGGAAATATGTTCATAATTTCTATTTACTCATAGCTGTAATTACCATCTGCCTTAAGAGTACTTTCGGTCTTTGTCAAAGTTGCTTAGATATTTCCTTTGTCACATTTCGAGCAGAGAAGTTCTGCACAGAATAGGTCCTGCCCTGAGATTTCTTTTCTTATTTTGCTGGAAGAATTTACTTATTTATTCTCTGTGTGAAGAAAGCACCAGCATTCCCAGAGACCTGAACCTCCCCATCCTTCTTGAACTGGCATTCATCTGATTCATATTCATGCTTATTTGTGCCATCTGTCTGCAAAACAGAGTTCTTAACTTTTAAATTCACGCTGATTTACATGTTGCCCTCTAATTTTTAACTCTTAAGAAAGTATTTATCTTCTTTTTTTTTTTTTCTTTTTATTTTGCTGCAGTGTCTACGAGCCAGATAGAAACGTTCTGCGAAGGAAAGAATGGGAAAGGAGAAATCAGGAGGCCCAGCAGGAGGATGGTGCATTTAACACGAGCTATTCCCTCTTCAGTGAACCATACAAGGTAGATGCTTCCCAGCTGGGTGACTCTTTGTTTATTTATTTATTCCACAGTACAAAAATGCAGCCTGCAGAAGGCATTGTCCAGGTTTCATCATCCTCCCACAAGTGCTAGCCTCAAAAATTCCCAGAGAATATGCATGGCTCATTAAGAATTGGATTTTATATATATATATATACACACACATACATATATATGTATATCTCTATATAAAGCTTCTTATAGTGTTCAGCAGCACACGAGAGTGAGATAAACTAGAAACATCCTAACAATATTTGAAATGGAATTAAAACTAGGAGATGAAGGTGATTTTACCCTATTTTTGCAAGATTTAGAAGAAAACAGTTGGGTAAGAATACTGTGTAAAGGTCAAGCAATCCAGTAAACATTATGCCCTCGCCAAGGTTAATGCGGTGAAATATATTGGTGTTTGCTTTTTTTTTTCTGTAAGCACTACCAAGAAAATTTGTCTGCAATACATGTTTTGCCCTCACCAAAGGCAGAAGGAGCTTGGGAGTCTCAGCTCCCTGTTTTGTTCATCATTGTAACAGTAGTTTGATGAGGCACAAGCATCTTTCACCACTTCCTGTTAGAAGGGTCAAGCAGGATCTTCTGCACTTGGAAGAAGCCTGAAAACAGAGCCCTTGTGAACAGGACCAGAGAGCAGTATCCTGCAGGGGCTGCTCCCCTCCCCCATTTAAACCAATGACTTTGCCTGTCTGCATCAAAGCATCCTCAGGTATTGTCTGCTGTGTCTTTCAGTAATGTCCAAGTTGCTAATACAATCACCATGTGAAGCCTTTCCCTCCATGCAGCATCACTTGTCCTTGATGCTTTGGGTGCTTTGTGCATCTTTCCAGGAGACCTATCTAGGACCTGGCACTTAGCTTCTGCTCTTGACTTGCAGGTTTCCATTTTTCTGCTTGTGCTCCAAGGTCAGCTTTTAGCTTGCTCTCTTTCCAGATTGTTGTTTGTGTTTAGTCCCTAATAAAAAAGAAAGATCTCCCACTTTCAGACATGTCCCTTGATGGAACACAGCTCTGTCTGCCTGAAGCTGACCTCCAGCTGCCCGAATTTCAGATTGATTACACAGGCATTTAGAAACCATGGCAAATGTCTTGAACTCCACAAGGATCTGCTTGAAAAAGTCTACTGTGAGACAAGTCAAGGGCTTATCCATGAAGGAAAGCCTGAAAAGTGTAAGTCAGCTGTGTCTTGGCATTTCTTGAGGGCTCTGCTGCAATGAAGACTTGATGGTTTTCCTTTTGGTAGTTCCAGTTGAGTAGACCACTCATGAAAAGGACTAGGCCTTTTACTGAGTCCTCGATACTGTTTTGTCCATGGTGCCTCAAGTTGATAATACTAAAGCTCATATCATTTATAGAAATGGAGAGTTGGAGTATATTGTGCACTTTGATTATTCTGCAATGCAAGATGGATCCATGCATTTGAAGATGGCAACATCCAGCTCTTCTAAAAATAAACCTGATGGCTGCATGGAATGCCATCAGAATTTTTTCAGGCATTAGAAACACTTACATGGTTCATTGGGCAAGGTCTTCTCTCCAGAAAATATCCAGAACTAATTTCTTACTCTTTCACCCCCCATAAAAGAGATTTTAAGCAAAAGATACTGGATTTTCTGCAATCCTTCATAAAGGGTTGCTATGGATACTTTGAACAGGATAAGGGGCAGCCCGAGGAGTCAGGACTTTTCAGAAAATTTGATGTTACAGTAGTAGTGATACATGTCAAGGTGAGAAAGGACATAAGATTTAAGAGATTTCCTGTGTCATGGACACACCAGTAGTGTGTCGTGGACACACCAGTAGTCTCTGAGTTAGGATGTCTGAAGACACCTCTATACAACCACAGAATAATTCCATCAACTTTAATATGAGTGGATGAACTCACACTTCTGTTGGTGTGTCAGTCACAGCTGCTCGGGGTGACTAGTCATTCTGACAGTTTTGGACATCAAAACTTCATCAGTGGCATTCTGTGAATGTCGTATACACTGGGAATGGACCACTGGGCTGCCTGAACTCATCCAAGCATTTGTGAACGTTCAGTGTGGGTGGAAAGAGCTGTGGCTTGGGCATTTTGATCTTACTGCAGAGAAAGGTTAACTGCAAAAGAGGAAACCTTTCTGAGAAAGCTAAACTGAAACCCACTCATACTGTCTTTAAAGGCCATGTTCACCTTTTAGGTGTTTCCAGAGGGCAGTGAAGTTGTAGCAGACATTCACTGCAAGCACTGATTAAATTCAGTATTCCTCAGCACAGCTTGAGAAACATGAGCTAAAGCCAAAGGATATGCCATTCAGAAGGCCATATCTGAAAATCAAAGGCAGATTGGAAATCTCTTAAATCTTACGTCCTTTCTCACCTTGACATGTATCACTACCACTGTAACATCAAATTTTCTGAAAAGTCCTGACTCCTCGGGCTGCCCCTTATCCTGTTCAAAGTATCCATAGCAACCCTTTATGAAGGATTGCAGAAAATCCAGCATCTTTTGCTTAAAATCTCTTTTATGGGTGAAAGAGTAGGAAATTAGTTCTGGATATTTTCTGGACAGAAGACCTTTCCCCATGAACCATGTAAGTATTTTTAATGCCTGAAAAAATTCTGATTGCATTCCATGCAGCCATCAGGTTTATTTTTAGACGAGCTGGATGTTGCCATCTTCAAATGCATGGATCCATCTTGCATTGCAGAATAACAGAATACTGTAAGTTAGACATGTGTGCATGGATTGCTTTTCCTACTCACTCATTTTGTTAGCATGTTTTTCCTATGTGAATGCTTAAATTAGACCAGCAACATTTCTGAGCAAATAATAGAACAAACTCTTATATCTAAAGCTCATAACTAGTTACCTCACATCCCATCATTTCCCAAGAGGATGTAGGTGAACTCTTCTGTATGAGTTCAGCTCAGCACAAAATCTCACTTCGGGTTGTCCCTAGTGTATCCTGAAGGAATAAACAACACAGACCACTTGTCAACATATGCCGTGGTACCAGTTTGCTGCAATTATTCTTGTGGTTATCTGGGATCCCTTTAATATGAGATGCCTATGTGTGACCTTCACATCACTTCCATACAGAAGACAACCTGATGACTTTTCTGGGCTAGTGATAGTCTACAGCTAATCTGCAATTAGGCTGTTATTTCCATCCCAGCCAAATAGCAGCCATCAGAAAGGATGGACCTTCTTTTAGGGAAGTTGGACTTCTTCGGGGCAAAACTTGCACACAATTTCTTTTATGTTCATGCACCTAGAAGCATCCAGGTGGAGAGCTGTCCTCACAGGCTGTCCATGCTGTAGGAGACTTGTGGGTGCCAGGAGTCCTATTCCTTTTGGTGGTCCTTGCTGCCATGCTCCTGGTGGGGAAAGAAACCTCACACATGCAGTGGCTGAATCAGACAGTGCAGGCCCAAGGGCAGATCTCCCTCCATAGAGGGAGGCTGGAAAAATACCTCTCTACAAAGTATCTACACCAGTTGGAGGATCCACTGGAAGCATAGAAGGGATCCAGTGGGTAAAAGCAAAGTTTTCTGTGCCTTCTGGAAAATAGCTGTGGTCAGGGAGATGCCCAGGAATAGAAGTTATTTCAGTGACTTAAGGAGACACATGAGTGTATCTCCAACCTTTCTTCTTTTCAGATGTATGTGATGCTTCCCACTTTTGAAGCCTCATTAGTAGTTTCTTCTTCTTTAGGACATTGATGTGATCCCTGTGAAGCGAAGGAACACTCCTTTTTTAAGCCACTTGTGGTCTGTGAGTTAATGTTTCATGCTTCCACTGTAGTCCTTTGAAAGTTAGCATGTGGCAACCACTGTGCTCATTTACAGGGCATTTTTTTGGGGGATCCAGGCTTTCTTCTAGGAAACACTGAAAAAAAAAGATTCCAGACTGGAGGATTTTCCCTTACATACCCCAGTTTTCCAGAGTAACTGATGTGGTTGCTACATCTTTCATATTTTATTATAAAACTTCAAGGGCATCTTCTCTGCTCCCTTTACTCCCTTCTTTCTCCTTCTTTCTATTTTCCTCTAAAACAGAGATTCTTGAGATGAAAGGTTGGCCTTATGAAACCAATAGGAGTTTTCCATTCAGACCCCATGTCTGGAAGAGAGAAAGGAGAACACCACTGCCTCATTACTGTCTTCCTCTGAAAACGTAAAGCAAAGGACATCACATGCCTGAATCTTGGCAGGGCTCAGAAAAATCTTTGCTGCATAAATGCTAATGATACACCCTTTTGCTTACAGTGGCTTTTTAAAGCAAGAGTTTTCAATCTTTTCCGGTGTGTTTTATTTGCTTGTTTTATTTCTTTGCAGAGCTTCTGCCTTTTCACTCAGGAAGTAAATGGATTATTTTAAAGACAATAATTGATCTCAAAGGGGAGGAAGGATGGCTGTGTTCCCCCTGCTATGCACAGCAAGCTCTGAGCAATGTGAAGAATTTGGGTGGGGGTTCTGTTCAGCCTTTTTTTTTTAAAAAAAAAGAGGAGAGTGCCCTGGAATGGGCATCCTGTCAGAGCATTTTCAAAGAAGGGACATAATCATCTGTACTTTACTTTTCCCATTTCCCACAAGCTGCTTTCAAGTCACCTCAGAATATTTGGCTGGCTTAAAGTGGCAAATTCATTCAGTGCTTACACAGGATGTTGTGTGGCTTCCCAGATGGTTATGAAAACTTAGGCAGGCAGAGAAGGAAATTGGGAATGCAGTGTTTTCATTCATGACTGAAGGAGAGCTTGCATTGGGCTATAGGAAAAGTTCTATCGTAGTCAGATTTAATCCAAAACATTCTGTGTAGTTGCAATAATAAATTTTCCAGTTTCCAGGTAATATACTTTAACTACAGCATGATACCAGTGATAGATTTCTTTTTTTATATACTCTAAGGTCCTTTATAGCTTTTCCAGTTCAGGGTAGATTTAAGATGTTGACAAGTGTCTTCAGAGACAATAAGGATTTTTGATTTTATCCCTCAATGCCACTGCTGAATGTAGCCAGTGCTCCTTCAGCAAGGATTTCTGCAGAAGCATGCAGGGAATTTTGGTTTTCTTACATTGACTGTTTCAGAACACTCCATTTTTGTTTTGCAGACTAACAAGGGGGATGAGCTTTCCAATCGCATCCAGAACACGTTGGGCAACTATGATGAAATGAAAGACTTGTTAACTGACAGATCAAACCAGAGCCATCTTGTGGGAGTTCCAAAACCTGGGGTTCCTCAGACATCTCTCCCCAAGCCTGATGAGCATCTTATTGCAGATTCGAGACCACCACCTCCTCCTCCCATTTCCAGCACTACTTCTTCCACACCAGCATCCCTAGCTGCCCAGCAGAGCAAAAGTACCACCATGGGCTGGCAGAAGGCTGGGCATAATGCTGCTTCAGATGGCCAGCAGAGAGTGAGCAAACACGGGCACCGGTCACTGGAGTCACACAAGGGTGACTTCAAACTGGCCAACCAAAAATCCAGTCTGGAGAAACTAAAGCGCTATGCATCAAGTCCCACCTCCTCTTCCTCCTCCTCCTCCTCCTCCTCCTCCTCCAACACTGCCCAGCAGAGCTCACTGAGGGCCACGCTAGGAGACAACATCAATCGAGTGCAGCAGCCAGCAAAGCTCAGTTGTAGCTCAGAAGGAGGAACTCAAGCGCAAGAGAGGCCAGCAAAGCATAGTGGTGGGCACTGCGTCCAAAACTTCCCACCCTCTCTGGCTTCGAAGCCCAGTCTGGGTCAGCAGAAACCAACAGCTTATGTAAGGCCAATGGATGGTCAAGACCAGGCTCCTGATGAGTCTCCAAAGCTGAAGTTACCAGCAGAGACAACCAAGTCCTATAGGGGAGTGCCTTCTAACAAGCCTGATTCGGCCAGGACCAAGTCAAAGATAGCCAAGTTCAGCATCCCGAAGCAAGAAGAAGTAAGTACTTTTATACTTCTTATGACATACCCTCGTGGATGGTTGGCTGATGTGTTAGAATTGCACATTGCACCTGTCTCTGTGCACATTTTTAACGTATTAGTTTGCGTGTTGAAGTTTTGGGGGAATATTGGCATAGTATATTGCAAATAGCAGACTCACAGTGATGTAAAGATCTCTCAGTAGTGAAATGCTCACTGTCTTTAGGCCCATAATACTTCCTACAATGGCACATTTTCTGTAAGCATATATTGTTTCACTGACTTTTTCTTGGGTGTCCACATATGAAGCCTGCTGCTTTTGTCTCTTTCTAGGCAGGTATATTACTTCTTACTGTTCATATTTTGTTGCCTTCTTTCTCTTTGGCAAAGTGCAAGGGATCAGAAGTAGTTCTGCCATCCTCAATGTCAAAGTAGTTTCACAGTCTAAATAAATTACTTGCACAGTATGAAATTTGTGAAAACCAGTATGAAATCTGTGGAATAGAGGAGAGTACAATGATGAGATTCTCCTACTAGTTCATAGTGTCACTTGCTGTTTCAAGCAAGCCAATGTCTGAGAAGACTGAGGTTTGCTTCATGAAGAATCACCACCAGCAGAAACCCATCCATGCTACAGGTATCAGAACGTGTCTGAAAATACTCCTAGACAACATTTCTGTTATCAGCAGTACATATGAAAGATTTCTGCTTGGACTTATGTTCATTTATTTCAGAATTCCTTTATCACTTTGCCTGTCTGTGATTTTCTATTTGATGTTTCTGGATGTGGAGGAAGCGATTGGTTTTGGCAGACTAAAGGGTGGTGGTTTGTTTTTTCAGGGATATATTCAGGGGCCTGTATGGCAATGCAAGGTTGGTGAGATCATCCTTTCGTGCAAATTGATAGAGCTCCCATGGCTTGAAAAATTTATAGCATTTATAGGACTAAAGGACTCTTAATTGACAGAATCACTGTGACTTCCTCAGAAAAGAGGCAATGATTGTTTGCTCTTATTTGACAGCTGTGGTGTGTTTTGAGATGTTTTTAGGCTTAACATTTTGGTTTTGGCATTGTTAAAGGAGAGAAAAAATCTAATTCTTGGTGGGGTTCTCTAACCTCTTAATGCCTGTTTTTCAGAAATGGAGTTGTCTCCTGTATTCCCCCTTTGGTTCAGTTTGGGAAGGAAATCTCTCTGGAAGCAATTACTTCTGAGGGGTTTCTCTAAGTGAAAGTTCCATCAGTTCCAAACAACACATAGGTGATATGTTGTTCCTGAAAAGGTGTTGTTTTAGGCTCTTAAGCCAGATTTCATATGCAAATTCAGCATTCACAAACTGCTGTAATTGTGCAGATAGATCAGGTAATGGCAGATACTAATATCCATTTAGCTATTATTACCTCTCTCAGACTTGTGCTTCTATCTGCAAGTGGGAAGTATTGTTAGAATTAACGACGCCTGTGGCAATTATCTGCCTCTTTCAAATTTTCCCCCTTTACATGTATGCAATGCTCTAAGGACTAGTTTGGAAAGGAGTTTTGATAGGCAATCATTTGTTTGTCTGAAATTCAGGATTTGCCATTTGCATTCCAAATCCACCTACCTCAGGAAAGAAAGATTTCATTTGTTGTATGCAATCCATGCCAATGCATGTGGGTAAGTTCATCCTGCAGTTTCTAGACATGTATTTGAGATCACTTTCAACTAACTTGTCTAGATACTGATGGCAATGTGGACTATGGTAGGAGAGAGTGGAATGCAGGGTAGCTACTAAAGTATTCACCAGGTTCTCACAGATTTTATAGGATGCAGTATTAATCATAGAATCATAGAATTTAGGAGTTAGAATGGACCTTACAGCTTATCTAGTCCCAACCCCTGCCCTGGGCAGGGACACCTCCCACCAGAGCAGGTTGCTCAAGGCTCATCCAACCTGGCTGTGAACACTGCCAGGGTTGGGGCAGCCACAGCCTCCCTGGGCAACCTGGGACAGTGTCTCACTACCCTTAGAGTAAAAATTTTTTCGGCACATCCAGCCTAGACTTTCCCTCCTTCAATTTGAACCCATTTCCCCTTGTCCTATCATTGCAGCTCCTAACACAGAGTCTCTCTCTGGCTCCTTGTAGGCCCTTCAGATATTGAAAAGTTGCTCTGAGGTCTCCACACAACCTTCTCTTCTCCAGGCTGAACAGCCCCATCTTTCTCAGCCTGTCCTCACAGGGAGATGCTCCAGTCCTTTTAGCGACTTCGTGTCCTCCTCTGGACTTGCTCCAACAGTTCCATGTCCTTCTTATGCTGAGGACACCAGAACTGTGTCCAGTATTCCAGGTGGGTCTCACAAGAGCAGAGGGGAAGAATCACCTCCTTTGCCCTGCTGCCCACACTCTTGTGGATGCAGCCCAGGATTCCATTGGCTTTCTGGGCTGAGCTCACACTGCAGCTCATGGTGAAATGAAAAAATATTTGATAACATAATACTAAGGTTGAAGGAGGTGGACAAAACCCATTGTTTAGTAGGCTAAAAAAGATTATTATGAAAAATTCTGAACAAACTTCTAAGAATAAAAATGTTAGGGACTATAGGTGTTGGGATTTGAAACTAGAGCTAATGAAAGGCAGTGTTTAGATCTGAAAGATCAGTGAAAGACAACATTGGGAGGGCTGAGAGTCCTGGTGATAAAACTGACCAGCTTTTTTTCCTTTTTCCTGATATTTCCTTTGTTCTAACTTTTCCCACCCCAAATTATACAAATTCAAATGGTAACCTACTGGTATTGCTATAGGGAGAAATACTGACCAAGACTGAAAGTTTTTTCAGTCAGTGTTGCCTAATCCACTCTCCTTTTAATTTTCAGTCATCCTTCTTTTTATTTCAAAATGTTTTTCCATTCTTTTTATTTGCATCATATGTCTCCTAGTAGAGTTTTGTAAGAATTCCCATGCATGTTTTAAATTTCTGCTTTCAAACTCATAAAATTTCTCCTTTACATCAAATGTTCACTGTCCTCTGTTAGGGACAGAAGTTTTAAGCTGCTTTCAACACAAAAGCTGTCACAGGCCTGGGAATATTTGCAGGAAAAATGAGGCTTCTGTTGTTCAGGGTGAGGCTAAAGGTGTTGGCCAGGAAAGACCTTGTATCCCTAGTGGCTGTGAGAAGAGTAGAGGTGTTTTATAAGATGATGGTGAGGGAAAGCAGACTGACAAGTAGGGTACAGCAGTGCCTGGAAGCTACATGGAAACAGAAATGAGAGTGGCAGAAAGCTGTGTCAGAGCAGCCAGGAGAATAGAGGAAGCAGGAGAGGGGCAGAGGGCTTGGGGATAGGGTATCTGAAGTGCTGATGGTGAAATGAACCTTTATGTCTGCTAAAATCAAAGGTGTGTGGCTGATGTGGGCAAGGTGGGGCAGTTGGTGTGCTCTGGGGGTTAGTGTAGGCAGCACCAGGAGGTGTTGCTGACTTGGGATAGCTCATTGTGCACCAGAACCCACAGGTCCTTTGCTGATGAGCTCATGTCCAGCCAGTCAGCCCCCAGTCTGTACTGGTGCTGGAGTTATTCCTCCCCCTATTCAGGAGTTTATATTTCCCTTTGTTGAACTTCTTGAAGTTCCTGTCAAGGCATTTCTTCAGCCTGTTGGTGTCCCTCTGGATGGCAGCACGACCCTCTGGTGTATCAGTCACTCCTCTGAGCTTCCTATCATTGCCAGACGTGCTGAGGGTGCTCTCTGCTCCATCATACATGTCATTAGTGAAGATTTTGAACAGTGTTTTTGCCACAGTATTGGCTGTGGGGGTACATTACTGACTGGTCTCCAGACAATGGGGAATGGCTTCAGACTGAAGGAGGATAGGTATAGATGATATATAAGAAAGAAATTGTTTACTCTGAGGATGGTGAGACACTGGAGCAGTTTGCCCAGAGAAGCTGTGGGTGCCCCATCCCTGGAAGTTGTCAAGGCCAGGTTGGATGGGGCTTTGAGCAGCTCATTCTTGTGGTAGACATGCCTGTCCATGGTAGGGGGCTTGAAGCTAGATGATCTTTAAGGTCCCTTCATACTCAAACCATTCTGTGATTCTATGATACCTGTGCACTTTCATTTGTGTTTGCCAATTTAAAGCAACCATCAATGGAAAAATAAACACATAATGAAACGAAGCTAAACCTCCCAGCAAGGACTGGAGAATAAGAAGCAGTGTCACACAAAGTGTGTCTTCAGC
>NW_008680830.1:30083-61065 GCF_000695815.1 Acanthisitta chloris
TGAGGTTTGCAGAGAAACAGGGCACAGAGTTGGCAGCAGTACAATTATTATTCACTGGAAATAAAATCACTTGAATACAAATTATAGACCATTACTTTTCAATACATGAAAAAGGTTGATTTTTTAATGCAGTTCAATACCTCATTTAATATTTTTAATCAGTTTTGGAAAGCCTTCAATACCTTGACAGAGACTGAAGCTTATAAATTTTTTTAATTGTTTTAATGAGAATAATTTGGATAGACCTGTGTGTAGAAAGGTAGCAGTTACTCATTTGGGAATTTAATCTTTAGGAGCCAGGTTCATCAGTGTTAATTAGAATCCATACCCAACCTCCTGGTCCTTCCAAAATTATCATACTGCTCTGTAGAAATGATAGCTCGTCATCTCAAGTACTGCTGTTTCACATTTTGAACTACTTAGAAATTATATTGCTGTAGGTAAAAACCCACTGTATTGTATAACAGGGAAGAGAAATTTGATACCAGGTTATAGAGGAAAAAAGGCAGGGAAATCAAGTGCCTCTCTTTTCTAAAATTTTCTTGAGTGAAACAATAAGGAAAACCTAGGATGGCAAATCATGTTCTTCATATGAGTTCTGGTTTTGAATTTCACCTTACAGGCTGCATGCTGCTTTTTTTTATTACATTTAAGAAGCCTTATCTATTGCCCTTTGCTTACTTCTCCTGAGGGTTATAGAGCAAGGAAATCGAGGTTGTATTCAAGAATGACTATCGGTCTAATGGTAAAAAGGAAGATTTGGTTCTGCTAAATTTGGGAACACGTGAAAAGTAGATAAGGTCATCGTGAGGACACGTTCTTATTTCACTTCACAGAGTACTTACACAACGTCTGCAGCAGAAGTACTGCACAATAGATTAAATGCTGAGTTTGGTTGTTGTTTTTTGTTTTTCATTTTTGCCCTGATCTTACTCAGGCAAATTCCCATTTGCCTGGATAAGATGCTCTCTGCAGTCATTCTCCTTTGAGTGGCTATATATAGCTATCAGCATCTGGCACACACACTAGCAAGTGTTCTTTAAATCTGCAATCTTTTTTTCACCTATCACCTCTATCCCCATATATTAATGGAAAGCAAAACCACCCCACAACTCCTTCCTCCCCTTCTTCACACACCCTGAAAAAAAACCCTTCAAAATTTGGCCTTAATGTTGGTAATTTGTTGAAAACCAGCCTCTTTTAAGAAGAGCTTTGGTGCATAGCATGTATAATAAGCAGTTCCACTCCAATTTAAAATTGAAGGTGGAAGTTCATGTGTGAAAAAAACAAATGCTGCTACATCTTATTTGAGAACAGAAGGTCCAGTGTAAACTAAATAGGGAAGATAGTCATTATCAGTGCATGCTTCCTCTGGAAATGCCACATATCTGGATCTACAGGGCAGTAGAAGGGAAATAGTGTCTCATAAGGAAGGAAAAGGACTTAGAGGGGATCTGAGTAAGTCCATTTTCTCAGAGGCACACCACCACATCCCCCTTGCTGCAATGGAGCCTGTTGAACTGTTGCAGGACCAAGAGTTGAATCTAGGTTTTTCTTCTCTACTTCCCATTCTCTACTTCCCAGGGTGTTCAGTTCTGTTCCAGAAAGGCAGAAATGAAAATAAAAGAGCAGTTGAAGATGCTTTTAGATAAAAAGGGAGGGAGAGATTGAATGCATTAGCAAAAGGGTCCAGATTTCTTCCGGCACTGTTTGAGGATGCACCCAACGAGACTGGAGACATCAGTACAAAATTAAGTGTGTTGATACTTCTCTGCCATTTATCAACTTTATTGAAGAATTGCAGTGCTTGAGAAGCCAGTTAGCAATCACAGCACTCGAGCACTTGTAAGTATGAGCCAGTTGTAGATGTTTTCTTTCCCAGATGTTCATGGGAATGAGTTAGCAAGCTGCATTTACAAGAAGACACAGACCAATTCATCCCTGTAATGGTAGCCCTGACCTTCCCCACAAGTAAAGGACGTTTTCCCACATTAAACAGGAAGAACTGGACAACAAGAGCAGTGTGGTGCAAAGATCCCTGCTAGTCATGAGTTATTCAGGACCTTCAAGTGTGTCTGTGGGAGGGCTGTGCCTTACTGCCTGGTTTTATGTAGGAGAGTTCAGCAGACTAGGACTGCAAAGAACGAGTGTATTAAATAGAGTAGTGTTGGAAATGCTCTTAACAAACACACTGGAGACCACAATGTGCAGGGATGGGTTTTTTTGGTGTAGTTTTCAAATTGTGACACAAGCCTTTGCCTTTCTCACATTCTGCAGTCACCAAGGCACAGAGCAACTGCATGTGCAGGCAGCATCAGTGAACACAGTGGGCCTAATCACTCTGGTTATCCTTCCATGGCAGCTCTTGTAGAAGGAAAATGCTGTTTTAAACCTTTACTTTACTTTTAGAGCTCCTTAGTTTTACTGTTTCTGCCCTCAGTGAAACAAGTTTCTTCCCTCTTTTGAGTTAATTGTCAAAATATTTGTTTTCTGGGAAAACACTAGCTGAACTTACCTATAGGTTTTTGAAAATAAGGAATTTGATAGAATCATAGCCTCTAAAGTTTTCTATATGGACTGATTACCATCTGGTATGTGCTATGTTTGTTGCTATGGTGAATCACTTGTTGTTCCTCATTGTTTTGCACTGGTAGGATGACTGTCATCAGAGAAAAATATCTTGAAACTGGTTGTAAACTTGTGATTGCAAAGGGAATTCCTAAATGTTTGCACCTGCTTTTTTGCAAGTTTTCCCTGAGGGGGTTTTTTAATTGAAAAATTGTTTTGAGGAGTTCATTGGGGTCTGTCATAAGTCAGATCCTTCCTTTGATAAAACTGGTCTTTCCATCTATTCAAAAGCTGAAAAAATAATCACTTTTGGGATAAGGAGAGCTCAATGGATGTAAGAATAGGATTTGTTGTGGGAAAAGTGTATTCCTCTGTTGTGGTTTAACCCTAGCAGCAACCAAGAACCACAGAGCCGCTCGCTCGTTCCCCTGTCAGCAGGATCAGGGAGAGAATCAGAAGGGTAAGAGAGAGAAAAAACTCGTGGGTTGAGACAAAGACAGTTTAATAGGGAAAGCAAAAGTCATGTACATGAGCAAAGCAAACCAAGGAATTAGTTCACTGCTTCCCACAGACAGGAGGTGTTCAGCATCTCCAGGAGAGCAGAGACCATCACATGGAATGGTTCCTTGGGAAGACAAACACATCACTCCAAACGTCCCTCCTTCCTCCTTCTGCCTCCCACCTCATATACTGAGCATGATGTGCTATGGTATGGAATATCCCTTTGGTCAGTTTGGGTCACCTGTCCCAGCTGTGTCTCCTCCCAATCTCCCATGCACCCCCAACTCCCTTGCCAGCGTGGTAGTATGAAGCTCTGCTTAGCAATAACAAAAACATCTCTGCATTATCAACCCTGTGTTCAGCACAAATCCAAAACATAGCCCCATACTAGGCCTTGTGAAGAAAGTTAACTCTACCCCAGCCCAAACCAGCACACTCTTGGCTTTTTGTTTTTATGCCCCCAGAGTGGATGGTTTGGTTTATGAATCTGCTCTGGAGCTGATACAAGAGTGCATGCATAAAAATGTCCACAGCCCTGTATAATTGCTTCTTCAGTTCCTTTTTGTAAACACTAAAGTTACTGATGAAGGAAATAAGATTTCTGGAATTACAAAAACAAGATTTTAATTGCACATTTTGTCTGATTTTTTTTTTAATCCATTGTAGTGCTTATAATGATAACTGCATGTAATAAAAATCCTCCCAACCAGAACCAAAGTAGTCTAATAGACCTCCTTTGTGAAATGTGCCTGGGAAGATACACAGGATTGCTATCACTTCTCCACCTTTGGCCCCATTAGCATGGATTGCTCCCAGGCCTGTAAGGATGCTCAGCAGTTGGAGAAAGTAGTCCTTTCTGGACGTGGCTGCTGGAGCTGCTGCCAGTGTGAGAAGATGTGCTCAGTGTGACATTTCGGCTGAGCATCTTCTCCCAACTGCTTCATGGCTCCTTAAACCAAAGAGTGCTTAGAAAGGGTTGGGGGGCAGAGAGAGAGAGGGTGGGCTCACTGTGCTTTTCAGATTACCTGTGGAACACTTAGATGCACTCAGCTTCCCAGACCTCACACTGCACAACACTGGAGTGTTGTATCAGTGTGCACTCAGGTGTGGTGTCCAAGTCCTTGTTGCTCCTGCAGAGCAGCTATATTAATGCCAACTCACATTCTCCTTTCCAATAACTCCAACAAGGTAGGGCATTTCTGTCTACTCTTTGTCTTCGCAGAAATCTGCGAGGGATCCTGCAGGATATTTTGAATTTTAAAAAAAAAAAAAATCTGTGAAAAGTATTTCACTGCTTTGTTCTGTAGTTTCACAGTCTTTCATGAATCAGAATGACATCAAACTCTCACCACTGAACACACTCATGAGGGTCAGCCATGACTGATGAGCAAGAGAACCAAAGGAAAATACCACGAGCTTCACAGATCACTGTTAATTCCAGCTAAATAAATAATGTATATGTGCCATTGGATGTGTAAGGTTTAAGAGGTCAGATCTCTAGTAATTGTTGTAAATGCTTCCAGCCAGGCCAGGGGCAGTGAAATTCTTTATTGTTGGTCACATATTCACTTAGAGTGAATGAAGACAAATATACCCTTAAGTATCTGCATGGAACATCCTTTATTCACACTGCGTGTCGTAAAGTTGTCATTTCTGTAGCAGCTCTGAATGTGGAAGATCTATCCCTGTGGTATCACAAAATAGCTTCCTAGAAAAGTAATTAACAGAAGGCTTTTTTTTTTTTTTTTTTTTGAAGTTCACTCAAGATAAATAACGTAGGCATCCGATTTCCTGTCACTCTTGGTTAACTTTGTATGAAAATGGATAGCTTCCAAATTGCAGCAGGCACCGGACTGTCTGGAGAAAAATGCATCCGTAAAGAAATGTGTACATTACATATTCATGTCGTTCCAAATCTCTTAATTGTATTTTATGTACAACAATTACACGTTCTGAAATATGGCACCGCTTTGACTTCATGGGTCAAACCCAGCATGCCAGAAAGGCTGAGGTTGCTTCTTACATGGTTTAGGAGAAGCATTTCCTTTCCCAAATTGCCTTATACATGTCCCATTTTCTTCCCTCCCCACCAGCCTGTTTCTCTGGGTGTGAAGTGGCTTTGCATCACGTTTTATGCAGAAGATAAAAACACAAAAGTATTCAGGCCAGTGAGCCACGAGGTCAGGAATATAGAGATGCAGCATTTTGTCTCTGAAACAAAAATTGCTCTTCATATCTCTCTGCATTTGCTGCAAACGGCTGTGAGTGAAGCTTGTGTAGCTGGAAAGGGGCAAACCAACAGTATTTCTTGTTAACTCTTATCACTAACAGATGTTTAAGGAGATATTGGATGGAAAACACTTTCTCTGCTTTGTAACTGTTTTGAAATGAGTTGTTGAAGGTGATGGGTTTTTTTTTTTTCTCCTCGTACACGCTAGAGATTATTAGTATTCAAACACCAGCAGCATAATCTATTGTTAATCAGATTTTGGATTTATTTAAAGTTAGTTGTACAACTGCAGTCATATGCAGGTACAACTTTATGTGACTGCTGCAAGTTTGAGACCTGGAATAGAGAAGGGAAAGACAGCTGTGAGATTATTGATTATAAATGCAATCAAACAGGTATTAATACAAAGCATTAATGCAAAAAGTTTCATAAAATGGCCACGATTTGGCAGTTCTGCAATATTTTCTAAGAGGCCTTTTCCAATTTTAATTACACTCTATGGACATCTGATATAAGAAAACATATTATCTGAGACATCTGATACAATAAAACATATTAGCTGGTTAATTTCTGATTTCATGGATGTAGCAGTCCAGAGCAGAACTATGTTGTCTGGAAAAATGGCATAGGATGGAGGACCAAGTGCCATGTGAGAGGGACAGTTTGAAAAATACCGTTGGGAAATAAGGAATTTTCTTCCTTGCACCAAATCATCAATGTTTAGTTAAAAATGCATAGATAAAGAGGACATAGGAATGATCTGGACTTCATAACAGTGGAGAAGTCTGAGGAAATAATTGTGTGGGTGCCTGAAGGGAAAAGAATGAAATTATGCTTTGGGAAACCCACTGAAAAGGAGGAGTTAGTCACGGTCTGAATTTTTGTCTTCACGGGAGGACCAAGCGCAACTTGAGACAATTTGAAAAATACCATAAGCAGCAGTTGTAATTTATGGTAAAGTCTGCATGCAGGGTCTTTCAGTAGCTTGGAAATGGCTGAGCAGGGTCCAAAATTTATATTTTTGTCTATAGTGTGTTTGTTCCTACAAGGAAGCCTTAGGGAATGCCCTTCCTTCCCATGCAGTTCCTGCTCCCAGGTAGGAATGGACCTATGTCCAGAGGAATCAAAGCACACGATTGTGGTTATTTCTAAAGCAGCTTATCCTTTCCCATGAGAAGAAAAATTTAAACAGTGGCCATCACCACCTTCACACATGTGATATCACTGTCTCAGGAGGAAAATACATTCCCTCTTTTCCCCCCATAAGCAGTATTGCAATAGGCACAAAGCTGAGCTCGTGTGTAGACATAGCTTCTGGGGGAGGTGGAAGAGGCAAAACCACAAGCTTACACTAAATGTTTGTGATCAGCCTCTGCACAGAGCTGATAGCTTCCAAAACACAGCAGGTTCTTCCCCCCAACCCTACTCAGAGGGGTTATAGCTTCTGATAATACCTGGTTGCATTCCCATCATAAACCAAAAAATACTGCGTTTTTTTACTATTATCTAATGCATTCAGGGGTTTCAAAGCTCTTCATGAGCATTAATGACATCTCTGAAAAGAATATTTTAAATCTGGTTACAGAGGGTTTAGCTGAGGTGAAGGTGGATGGGGACACCTTGCTGGTGGTCCAGAGTGAGGGATCAGATGGGAAATGGTGTGGGAGGCTGGGGAAAAGGACAGGATGGGGCACCTGGATTGTGCAGCTTATCCCATCCCCAGATCAAGGTCAGAGAGACTTGTGGCTGGCCACAGGCTCAGAGTAAACACAGACAAGGTGAACTGGTATCAAAGCAGAGTGCAAAACTGCAGAGTCTGAACCCTCAGTTCTGTGTTCTGATGTTTGTGCTACAGCTTGCCACATTGCAGAGTGACACATGAAATTCTTGCATAACTTCGCACTGGAAATGGAAGTTAACACATAAGCATAAGTAAAGGCTTCTTACTAAACTCTGAATTAATGTTTCTCACTGTATTTCCTCCTGTCATTTAGGTCACTTGAGGCAGAGACAGTTCCTGAGTGATCATGTCACTTATGGTTTACCACTTCCCTCTGAGTTATTCACTGCACATCCTCCACTAGAAATGAATAGGAGTTTTGCCATTGCATTCAGTGGTAGCATGATCAGGGTTTGACAGGGAGGAATATTTCTTTTCTACATTGTATGAACTTCCTTTGGTCAAGAAGATATTGCTTGAGGGAAGATGGTCTTTTTTCTTCAGTCTTCTTTTGTTTTGTTCCAGAAGTGCAGCTGTAATACTTGTGGTTGTTTTTTGACATCGTTATTACTCCGAAGCAAGTCAGCAATAGTAATACAGAATAACAATTGGTGGCAGAAATTGGCATTTGAATTCAGAAACACTATGCTGCATTAATCTGTTAACTTCAGGACATATCTTTAGAGCATCAGAGGAGCTTCTTGACCAGTCTGAGGTGCTTTGAGTAATTTTTTCCTCTCTTGTAATTAAAGTTTCTATCTCCCTGTTCAGAATCAGTTTCCTCACCAACTGTTCAGTGAATAAATCTACGTGAGTGATTTCCTGACAGTTGTACATTAGGAATTATGGCATATCTCTGCACATAACTTACAGAACTATCTCAATACAGAGAAGAGACCATAAAACATGCCGAATGGGGATTTCTCAGATATGCTAATTGCTGCTATATAAAGAGCACAGGATGAAGAGCTGACACGGAGGAAGTTCAGCTAAAAAGTACCTGCCACAAATCTTTGAAGGTCCACAGAGAGGCAAATCCTTCTGCTGCCACTTCTTTGCAGAGCTCTGCTGAGCAAAGCCTTTGTAGCTGGGTGAGCTTGGGCAGGGAGGGCTGGAGGCTCCTGCAGACCAGTGCAGGGACTGGGACTGCTGCTCTGGGAGCTCCTGAACACCCAGCATAGCGTGTTCAGGCAGTGGAATAGATTGCCCAGGGAGGTGGTGGAGTCACCATCCCTGGAAGTGTTTCAGAGGCATCTAGATTTGGCACTAGAGGATCTGGTTTAGGGTTTAGAGGTTCCAGCAGTGACAGGTTAATGGTTGGACTTGATGGTCTTGGAGGTCTCCTCCAACCTTGATGGTTCTATGATTCCATTCTATGGTCTGGAGGCCTGTGGGGTTGGCAGGGTGCTGGTATAGGAAGCAATCCCTACCTTATCAGCTTCTAGGGTATGGTGCCTAAGCAGTGCTCTCACTGGTTCTAAAATAGACCCAAATTCAGGCCTAATTTATTTCTCTTGAAATGGACTGAATCGCATTTCCCACTTCCATCTCCTCATCTGTGAGCTTGGCTCTCAAAATAAAGCTGCTTCTTTTTCCACAGTGAGTTTTTGTGTATTCAGAGCAAGGGCTAGACTACCTATTGCACATCCACTGCCTCTTCTGTGAGGCTTAGGTTTGCCATTCAGTGGCAGGAAGGTGCTGTCCACATAAATCAACCCTCCCATTTTTTCAGCATTTGTACTAAATTGACATCCATGTCAAACTCTGCAAATGCTCTCCATATCTGTAAAGCACTGCAAAAGAATTTACAGCGCAGAGGGGAAGATACAATTCAGCAAATCTGCTGTAACCAGGTGTGAGTTATACTCTTATAGCTTTTTGAAACAACACATTTGTGAGACCATAAACAACACATACTTGTGGGATCCCACCTGGAGCACTGTGTGCAGTTCTGGTGCTCTCAATGTAAGGAGTTGCTAAGAGCACTGGAGCATCTCCCTGTGAGGACAGGCTGAGGGAGTTAGGGCTGTTCAGCCTGGAGAAGAGAAGGTTGTGTGGAGACCTCATAGCACCTTCCAGGAGCTGAAGGGGCTCCAGGGAAGCTGCAGAGGGATCTGTGTTAGGAGCTGCAGGGACAGGACAATAGGTACAAATTGAAAGAAGGGAAATTTAGGTTAGATATCAGAAAAAAGTGTTTTCCTGTGAGGGTGGTGAGACACTGTCCCAGGTTGCCCAGGGAAGTAGTAGATGCCCCAACCCTGGCAGTGTTCACAGCCAGGTTGGATGAGCCTTGAGCAACCTGCTCTGGTGGGAGGTGTCCCTGCCCAGGGCAGGGGTTGGGGCTGGATGATCTCTATAGTCCATTCAAACCCCTAAAATTCTCTGGGTTTATGATTCTATGCACTGACTACAGATTGATATTTTTGCACTCAGTGGAGTGGGGCTGGATCTTTAAGTAGGCCATTAAGCATCACTACTTAATTCTGATTTTTAGCCATTGCACTTGAATCCTTTGCCTTCAGTCAACCTGGCAGACAAAAAGCAAAGTTGCTGTGCCCAGGAGATCACAGCAGCTCTGCTGCTTCTCCTGACACACCTGTACCCCTTTCATTTTAAGAAACAAGTTTTCTGTGCTTTCTGTGAAATACACATTCTACTAAAGGTAGTAATTAATGCAGAAGGATGAAACCAAATAGTTATTATTAGATAATTTTAATATTGGCTGCTTTTAAAAAAATAAGCCAGCTAGACAAACCTAACAGTATAGAAATGGAATGTGCCTTTGCAGGCCCTGTGAGAAATTTAACTAATGAACTGAAGAGTATCAGTTTCTAGACAGACAAAACAATCTGCTTAAAGAAATAAATTCACCTATTGCCCCTTTATTTTCAAATCATGGTTTGGGGCATGATCACATAATGTGACAAAAGTAACTTCAGTGCAGCCTGTGTGTTTTGAAACAGCAAACAAAACACAATTAACCTTAGAATGGCAAATTGTAATGCTAAAAAAAATAAATCTCCTGCCTTCCGGGTGTGACCATCGTTTAAATGTGATGATGTCACCCTGTGAGCCATTAAAGCATTATCAATGAGCAGGCTGTGCATTTTCTAATGATTACTGTGGAGTTGAAAAAGACTCTATAATGTTCCTGCAGTTTGTTCATCATTTTTGTTTAATAATTGTCCTAAAAATCAATGACAGCTACTGAGTACAGAAATTTGATTGAACCAAGTATAAATATAGGCAGCAATTTAGACTGTTCTTGCTCAATAGGAAAATGTCTTTGGATAATAAGTGGATTCCTATCTAAATTCATGAGTTCTTTTATGACATTTTGGGTTAAGCCTGAAATAGATTAATCTTTTTCTGATAAAGTTGCATAAGCTGTGATTTCTCTGGTGACCACATTTAATTGGATATTAAATAAAGTGCTTATCTTTACACCAACAGGTTTTATAGGCTGGATTTCACAGATTAAATAACAAGTAGTAGGCACACACACAGTTTTTTTCGATTAAACCGTGATAGGTTGAGATTAAAAATTAGACTGCCTTGATTCAGGTAGGTTTTTGAGGTGCATGATTGCAACTGAGGGTTAAATGCACAGACCAGAGGGGAAACTGCAGGATGGTGCTAAAAGCTGTGAGGATAGGTCAGCTCTGTGTATTCTTTTCCTACTTACTCTTCAGCAGATGTGCAGTGGGGTGGTTTTCTGTTGGGTTTGACAAGAAGCTTGAGTTCCTGATAATGTTTTTGAAAAGCTTGAGGTCAGGATTCATTATGCAAGGTGCTGTACAAGCACACAGTGAGAGGTATCCTGTGATAGAGCCTATCAGCCCTGCAAAAGCAGAGGAAAGGTTAACAGAAGCCTGGAAAGTAAATTAACCTGTCGTACCTGAAGAAAGGAGATAGGGACAATGCTGAGAGAAGTACCCAAATGGAAAAACATTGATGGTGATCGGGAGGAGGAAGTCTTAATAGGGTGAGGAAAGACTGCACTTGGGAGGGAGAGTGAGGTAAGGAGGAGGGGATGGAGAAGGTGAGGCTGACAGTGCAGCTTGGCTGTTACAGGAGGTGTTTGTCTGGGGCTCTGCTTGGTGGAGAGGGCAGACTGACAAAAGGGCTCCAGAGGGGCAGAAGATAGTTAGGACTCGCTGCATTTCCTTTAATGATAATGAAGGGCACTCTTTGGAGCTGAAAGGACACTTCTGTCCCAGGAAAGGGCAGGATGCTGAAGGAGGCTGGCTGGCTGGCTCTGGCACTTGTGTCAGATCAATGGAAAGGAATAGAGCAGCTGTGCAGAATGAGACAGGAGGGGAACCACCAGTGTGAGCCGGAGGCCTTACAAGGGGAGGAAATAAATGAAGACATTTGCTTTGAGTAAGCTGTGCTAAACCAAATGATGTGGAGCTCACACTAATTACGATTTTTTCCCCCACTGGTATGACATATTGTGAATGTGAGAACAAACTGATGCCTCCCTATGTAATTGAGGCCACTTTTGACTTTCTGTGCATGGAGCTGGCAGCCCTCTGATGGCATTTAGTTGGTTTTGTCCATATATATGATGAGAGAATTGCAGTAGAACTAAGCAGCCAGCCCAGGAGCTTGGACAATCCTTTCCTGGTGGATTTATTTTGACTTTGGCAAGATGAACCAGGAAGAGCTGTGGTGTGAGTATGTTGGTGGGTTTTTTTCCCTAAATAAAATTGACCCGTTGCACAAAGCATGTCATTGTTCCTGAGCTAATGTCAGACTTGGAAGTTGTAATTGCTTGCTGGAGGCAGCTTAGTTCTCACAGAGAGCTGGCAAACCTGGCAGTGCTACAGGTGCTGTTGTTGCCCAGGCTCTAGTGCCTCTTGGCCACTGGCATCAGTTAGCTGAGATTCAGTGCAGGTGTTAAACATCCCAAGTGTGTTACTGGAAGATAAAAATGGAAAGTAGTTCCACCAAGTAATGGGGACATGCATAATGGCCTTGTGCTATATTTCAGTCTGGGGTCACAAGGCCCTGTCTTTTTGCATAGTTGAAATAGTTGGTGTCCAGATGATAAAGGTGTTGACAATTATCTTCTCCATCCTCCAGAGACCACACAAAGCTGAACCTTTTCCTTTTTACTTTCACCTAATTTTCTCTTCTTCCTGCCTTGTCATGACTTTTGACATTGGCATGAGGCTATTTTCTTTTGCCTTCTTGGCATTTGGTAATGCAAAGCATTTTGTTAAGAATTTTTTTCTTTGAAGCTGCATGTTTTTTGTTAAGACTTTTTAGGACTGTGTTCTCTTTGCTGCCTCTCATAGAAGTCAGCTAGCAAATTAGCAGCCATTATTTCCCACTAGGCTTCAGAAAAATGTTTTTCTCTGACTTGCTTTATTTCCAGTAAAATGAGTATTCCCAACGAGGCACCAGGAATGGGATGAGAAGCTTCAGAGCTTGTGTTGGTTTTGGAGGCCAAGGGCTGGGTCAGGGGCTACATCAGCTCACAACCACAAACACTGGTTTCTGCAGAGGGGAAGGCTGCACAGGGCTGTCTGGTGGCAGCCACAACCTGCCCTCAAAGGTGAGCCAAGATGCATCTTAGTGCCCAACTGGGAATTCCCAAGGATGTCTGCAACCTCTGCTGTTAGCAAGCAGGTGGCACATTCCCTGTGCTGTCGAGGCAGTGGTAAACCCTTATGTGACGAACTTGGAGACTTGGTGACTTTTCTTAGCAGAGCTGTTTCTGCTTTTAAACCTTGTGCAGCACATGAGGTAGCACATACCCTTAGAGACATGGCTTGCAAGGGGGTGGTTTGTGTGCAGACCTCATTTCTCCCCTAGTAAGTAGACCTGTGGAATTGTTCAAGGGGAAGCAGGTTGCTATAAATGTCTCTGCTCTGTCAGGGAATCAGTGCTGAGGTTGAAAAGGCAGTATCTAGATCAGCCTGAAATGTAGGTATGTTTCATTTATATATATAACAGGGACCAAGGCCTCTACAGGTGTAAATTGATCTCATGCCACCAAGGCTGGAGATTTTATTTCCTGGTCTCTTATTAGATGCAGGCAAGTTCCCAGTGTCCATGCACCCTGACAGTGGTTTAATCTCTGATTTAACAGAGGGTCTTTGTAAAATTCATGTACACAAACACAGCCTTTCTAAATTGCCAACACAACAGCAGAAGCTTAAGTGCAATTTTTATTCCAATAAAGATGTGATGAAATTATGCCTAATGGTCTGCAGACTGCACTTTTATATGCACTTGAAATGCTCCCATTGACTTCAACTGCTGTTGTCAAGGTATTTCAGTAGTACTGAGCTAAGGATCATTACCCTGTGCTATTACAATACATTAAACTAATGCTACCATTTTTCCATTATAACAACAATACCTGGCGACTGAAGGCTACCTCCAACCCAATAACTTGCAATCAAATATTTGTTTCAGATTTCAAAATGCATATAAATTATGAGGCTTGACAAAAAGGTCCAGATTAGCCTAGCCCATACCTCCACCCAGGTGTTTAATTCTTTGCATTCAGACAAAACCAACTTGGCACTGATGAACAGTTTAGACATAAGGATATTTTTAAGAACATGAGAATTTTGGTTTATAAGTAAGTTGAGTTAAACTGAAGTAAGCCTTCATTGACTTTCATGCAAGCAGCATTGGAATGGTATATCTAGACTGTACATATCCCAAATCCCAAAACTTGTGTCCTTCAAAACCAAAGCAATTCCCTGGCTGCTGTTGATGCAGCATGCACCAGGGAATACTTATACAAGTGTCCTGAAGCTGAGCTCAGTGGTCTGAGTTCTGATATTAAAACCAACCCACCATATTTTCCTGAGTCCTGTTTGCTCTGATGTAACAAAAAATATTGTACTTAAGTGTTGTGGGGAGATAGCTTTGCAGAGATTGCTTTACTGGTTCCTAAGAAATTCATAATTTTAAACACATAAAGGAAAGCAGATTCACTGATTATATAGCCTTTGCTACACTTTCTGCTTGCTTGGTGCTTCTTTTATCATTTTTTTTTTTTTTTTTTACTGCCTAAAAAAAGAAAACAATAAAGGAAAGGAACTGCAAAAGGCTTGAACAGTTGACTGATATTACCTTTATGATAAAGTGAACCAGAGACTAGATGAAAAAAAAAAAAAAGAAAGAAACCATGACCCTGAGTTCCCTTGGAAACCTCTGCAAACTCATCTTAAAAATGTACACACAACATCTGCCAGGCAAACAGAAATGAGGACTTGATAACCAAAACAGAATCCAGATGTGCACAAAAATGGGCTTCTTGCTGTTTCTCTTGTCACTTGCACTGCACATCTACAGCTAAGAGATATGCAAAAACATAGTTGATTCATACAACAGGTACTTTTGATACTGTTTTCTCTCCCAAATCCAGGAGCTGCTTGTTTATTATACTGCGTTGTTTGGCATTAAGATGGGAAAGACCCTTCACCATATGTAAATTTTTCTTTACCCTTTTCCTTTTAAGAACCAGCTTTTAAGAGCTATTTCTTCAAGATTGAAATACTGTTATGAAAGAACAAAAAGTTATGCACTGATCTGGAAAACTGTGTTTTTCAAGACATCAGGCCAACAAGTTTCATTGCAAAGGTATTTCATGGTTCAAACTCAGGGCTTATTCTAATGTGCCTAAGAATTTTGCTTGTGGAAGAGATTCAGCCTTGATTGCAGAAGTCCTCATTTGGCCTCCTTTTCCTATGCATGCAAAGTTGCAGATACAGAATGACCTGCTTGTACATCTGTGCATCAAGCTTGATGCCCACTTAATTTAACTGGCAAATTATTGGCATGTAAGTTCTAGCATTGGCATCATAGATGTCTTCAAACCTAACACTACCCATACAGTGTGGCATCTCTCATATTCCTTGCTGAATGGACAAGTAAAACAAGAAGGAAAAGGTTTGGCTGAGCAGAGTCAGTGTAGTCCTGTGAAAGAACAGAGCTGCAGTGCTGGTTAGGTTCAGGTTTCTGGTACTGTTACCTCCTCATGGGTATCTCCCACTGCCTGTGAAGAGCATGGGCAGCTCTCTTGTATTTCCAGAGAACAGAATAGAAAGTGGTCAGCTGCTATTCCTGGGGCTGCACAAATCACCTCATCAAGCTGAGACTGGATGTGGCACTTAGTGCCATGGTCTAGTAACCACAGTAGGGTTGGATTGATGATCTTTGAGGTCTCTTCCAACCTGGTTGATTCTATGATTCTATGTTGCCACATTTTGTGAGAGTGGTAGAGGCAGCTGGAAGGGTAAAAGGAGTATCTTGTGTTATCTGAAGGCCCTTCCTGCAAAACACAAACTGTACATGGTAAAAAGAACTTACATACCAACCCCACTCAGCTTTCCTGGAGGTGTAGCCCCTTCATTGTTAATGGAGATTTCACTTGAATTCTTTGCACACTGGTTTGCTGTTTAAATCTTGGCATTTACCATTTGCAGAGAGTTATATACTTCTGTGAAATAGCACTGATGATGCAGTGGCATTAATTATCTGCCTTATAAAGGTGTCCACTCTCTAGAAACTGCCTCACTAGCAATAACCTTTCATAAGCAGGTAAAGATGTGCATGCAAATATATACTGGAACACTTTTACAAGTCCCAACCCTTCCATGTAAAGGTGAGTATCACTAAAATGTGCAGATTTGAAATCCCAGTACCTGTAATATACAGTGAATCAGCTTCTGAAATGAGTACCAGAAGAGAAGGACTGAGGACATGGAGTCCTCAGTACCTACAGTAAGAGCTGTATTCAGGCTTTTATTTGTCTGAAAGATGACTGTTCTCCAACTTAATCATCTAGTTCTGCACAATACTTAAAACAAACAAATTAATTCTACAGAGGGATTTAAATTGAAGAAATGTATTCACTAGGGAAGGCACAGTGGCATGACTGAATGGCTTAAAATACATCTAAGGCGAAACTGCTCTTCAAATCATCAGCAGATCTGCAGATTTGCTCTTTAAACAGTCTATGGACCTTGAGAATCACATTCTTTCTTTAATTATCACAGATTTACAGACGGGAGACAATTCCAAAAAACTGTTATTAGACTTTGCATAAAACCAGTTAGGCTATTTAGCTATGAAACAACCAGAGCTAGGAAAGATGTATGTCTGGAGTGAGGAGAAGGGAAACTGGAGCCTCTTTGTGTTGTAAGAGAGGATCTCAAGATGCTGCATGTGTCTGCTGATGGACATGCTGCAGTTGTGAGGGTTCAGTCACTGCTGCATTAATAATCCCACCCTGCTTTCACAGGGCATGGTGCCATACCCTTTTTACTTTGAAAGGGTTGTGTTTCTTTCTCTGCTGGAGGATGATGCTAGGTGACCTTTTAAAATGTATGGGTAAATGAAGGGGCAAGAAATTTAGTGCGTGTCGTGATTAAAAGAAGTCGTTCTCATATTTTCCCCTCTTGTATCTTCCTTTTAAAACGTGTCATTTACAAATAGAAGTGCCTGAGGACAGTTCAGAAAACAATTCAGAACTGTGTCTTCTTGGACACGATAACAAACGTTGGTCTTGGGTTGCACAACTGAAATGTGGACTTATTAGGTATTAGTGTTGCATTATGTTTCATATACTGATTGAATGAGTTTGATGAGCAAAGACAGAGAATTAGCATGCAAACTACCCCCATTGTTTCATATTAAAAAGTGAATATTTAAGGGCTGAAAAAGCAAATTTGTTTCAGTTACATGGCGCACATTTTTCAGTATGCAAATGTGCCACATCTGTGTATTTGTTTTGCTGCAGATACAACCAGCAAGAGTTTAGTGATGAAATCTGTTCTTAATTATGATAGCAGCTGTTGGAGCAGTAGCCATTTTTTTCCTCCTGATGTGAAGTTGCCTGATTTACTCATTTTTGTCTGCATTTGTCAGGGCTGCCAGTGCAGAGAGAGAACTCTTTGTGAGGGGTTGCAATTTGTTTTCTGTGCGAGAGCCAGTGAAAATTGACTAAATCTGCACAGCAGGGTAGTTTTATCTTTTCTTTTCCTGCATTGCAAGCTGTTGTACCTCTGCTCCAGCACAAGAGGCCTATAAAACTACCAAACAAATGAGGGAGCTGTTAAGTGTTCCAGCAAGTATCTTAAGCAGCAGTTCATGTAAACGAACTATGCCTTAATGAAGAAGGGAAAAAAGGTCTGACATCATAGCTGGGGGACAGATGGCATTAATGCAAGGAATTGATAAACACTTTGGAAGCTTATTTTTCCTTCCTCAATTATTTCATTTCCATATATGAGCCCAGCAGATAACTGAAGTTTGTAAATGCCAGACAGTTTAATACTCTATTTCCTCAATATTTTGATAACAGCAAGAAAGAGTGGGAAGATTATAAAAGGATGATAAAACCCTCCTTTCTGAATACACGGTCTCTTACAGTAATTTGTTAACGAGGCAATGCTGTTGCAAATCAACACAGAAAACGACCAAGAATGCTTCAGAGCATAATGAAAATTTGGCCAAAAATTGCAGTGCAAATGAAAACAGAATAAATAGAAGACATAAGTTATTGACACTAAAACTTCTGTGCTAAAAGCCTACTGAATGAAACATTTATCGTCTCCCTACAATCACAGACTAATAGTCTGTTTCACACTGGATTGTTTCCACACCAATATTTTATGCCTTGTTTTTCTTTTGATCTAGGCAAAAATTTGAACAGATTTCAGCCCTGCTCCTTTTTTGATTAACTTTTTGATGCCTTATCCTGCATCACTGAAACCAATGAAAACTTGGCCCCAGAATATAGTGAGAGCAGGTATAGGTCTTGAAAGAATATGCAAAATTTGCTGGGTTTTATTGAAATAAGCAATTTGCTTTTGCTTCCACGAGCAGAAAGAGTTCAGCAGATTGTATAACTCTTCACTTAAGAGAAGAACTATCCCTTTATTTTCTGCAATTCAACTTTTCCTCTTTTGCTTTTGACCTTTAAATCTTGCATTTAACTAAACAAAACACAAGATCATGAGAAAATGAGAGGATGTAGGTAAATTTTACTTTACTTACAAGCGAAGGATATCTCAAAGTTAAGCCATCTGAAGTAATAAATGTGTAAGTATGGATTGTTTCTAGGGTGAAGAATATGCTTAAATATCATGGGGATGGTCATAATAAGAATTGATCAATGGGCATGGGTAGGATGGGCGAGTCATCAGGAAATCCTATTCCCAAGTAATTGTGTACTTCAAAAGAGAAGAAAAATAAAGAGGATTATACAGTGGATTTCTGTGGGGAAGTGGAATTGTAGAAACACACAGAAAGAGGATTATACAGTGGATTTCAGTGGGGAAGTGGAATTGTAGAAACACACAGTAGGTAGGCTGTGCTTTATCCAGTGGTAGGCAAAGCACTCACAGTAGGGCTCACCTCGGGGTACCACTGCCTGTCTGCTGCCAGTGCTGCTACCATCATTGTAGGTGACAGCAGGACAACACCACTGGAATAAATAACATCTCCTACCATTTACAAAATCCTAGTTTACTTTATTTTTCTGAGCTTTCCAAGATGCTTAGGCATGGCCAATTTTACCATTTTGAGATGCATCTCTTGTTCCCACTAGTCCAACTGTTAGTGTGGAAATGCAGTTCCCCATATTTCCCTTTAAGCATGACTTTTCCTCAGGAAGGTACTTTGCCTCCTGTCAGGAAGCCCAAGTGCTATTGCTACTGGAATATGAAAAGGATTTTTGGACATCTCA
Source organism: Acanthisitta chloris (assembly GCF_000695815.1). Classification (NCBI taxonomy): domain Eukaryota; kingdom Metazoa; phylum Chordata; class Aves; order Passeriformes; family Acanthisittidae; genus Acanthisitta; species Acanthisitta chloris. The sequence goes on from NW_008680830.1 coordinate 48,822, forward strand.
TCTATATCACATGTATGTTTCCATGTCACGTGCTTGTTTTCATGAGAAGTAGAGCTGGGAGGACAGCAAGGCTCATAATGAAGTTCCTGGAGAAGGGAGGAAGGTCTGAATTTTCCCTTGAAGTTACATTTAAAATTTATCTTCTCTGAGTTTTTATTTTGACTGTTTCTTGTCTTCTGGGCAGACCTACCATTAATTGTTTCTAATGCAGACATAGTCATGTGAATTAGTGACTTGAGGCTCCAGTTGCAGTCAGTTGAAGTAAATAGGCTATTTTTGGGTGCAATTAGTCTGACCTTCCCAAATGTGCATTTAGAATAAAATAAATCCTTAAAAGCATGTAGCTCTCTCCATCAACCAGCAAGGGAATGTAGAGCAGTTGGCTAACATGTAGATGTCTACAGTGAGTCAAATAAATCCCTTGCTTTCTGTGTCTGTTTTCTATTGCTGCTGTGCCAAGCATGTTGCATACCTAAATAATTACTGTAGTTTTGAACAGTAGTCACTGAGCCTGTAGCTGTGAATTGCATATTATTCACTTAGTGGATTTTTTTCCCCTCTCAAAAAAGCACCATTTACAAGAGGTTATAGGTTTTAGCAAGGTGTCTTCACACTTTAGTATCGTGATTACAGTAATAAATATACAGAAATGTTGCTCTGTAGCATTATGTCACTGAAATTTGCTGACACAGTAAATTGAAAATGGGATACAGTGAATTATGGCTTATGACTTCAGCATATGTTACAGAGTGTACTTTAATAGAAGAGGTGCATATGATACTAATTACGCTGTGAAATCACACTATAATAATACTTCAAGTAATCACACTTCAAAGTGACAAAGTTTTCTTAAAAGGCATCTTCTCAAGATGCTGTCTGTTCCAGCTTCTTAGGCCTTTTCCTTATTGCATAAACAACCATTTACTTTTGTGTTGACAAATGTTTTGAAATATATTCCCTATAAAAACAAAGATCTGACACTGCATTCGGATCAGTGCACGGTGTTTCAAAGCATCTGAGGCAGCACAAGCTTTGCTCCTTCTAGATGACTTGGTGTGAAAATGGGGGAGATATGGTCTTCCCATTGAGGCAGAGAAAAGATTTACAGATGTATTAGAGATGTCACCTCCTGCTGTCCAGTAACTTATTGTCTATCAGCCAAGCTAAGGGAAAAAGATGCCCGATGCTCAACACCTCAAAACCTGAATGGTTAAGAAATGTGTTCTGTCAGGAATTTGGAGAGGAAACCATGCCCAGTCCTTGCTGAGCTGAGTGGCAGCTTGGCAGCAAATCCCCAGGGCTAGGAAAGAAAAAGTGGGACATTGGATGCACTCCTGTTTCTCCACTCTACGGCCCCACATTCCAGCAATTACAACACATTTGAGGATAAAGCAGAGAGCTCTGCCTCCCCCATGGGGCAATACCCTGAGACTCACCTCCAGTGTCCTGCTCCATGTGGGGTGTGCTCCTTCTTACGATGCTGGTTATCTTGTAAGCATCATTACCACAGCAAGATGTTTGTAGCATTTATTTTTCCTTGGACGACATGAATTTTTTCCTCCCAGATGATTCCCACAGCTACATAACTCCTGGACCTGCAGTTCAAAAAATAACAGAGCATAGAAAAGTGCATATTGCATAAAATCTACATCGATGTAGCTTAAAAATTCTGGATACCAGGTTTGCTCTAGGTCCTGGTGGGAGGTGTCCCTGCCCAGGGCAGGGGTTGGGACTAGATGATCTGTATGGTCCATTCCAACCCCTAAAATTCTGTTATTCTATGATTCGTTTAGCTTGATTATTTTTCTATTTGTGAATAGTAGACTCTTCAAAGCAGTTGGTGTAGAAATGGTTAGAACTAACTGATTTAACTGAAGAAATGTTGAAATAGTTATTTCCAAAATTTAAAAGTCAAACGTTTCAAGTTTTTAATGTGAAAGAATTCCCTCATTAAAATATTTTTCCTTAGTTTCTTCTTTTTTCAAGGGATAAAGTTATCATAAAATCAAAACATTTGGTTTCAAATCAAATAAGTTGTTTTGATAGATGTAGTATAAGCAATTTAGTATTCCTTTCCTTTTTGAAGAAAAAACAAACCAAAAATATTCAGCTCAAACAAGAACAGTTTTTCTTACAATTTTCACTTCAGCTACCAACCCAGAAAATCCATTATTTTCACATTTTTAATTCATGGTAAAGTCTTAGGAGCTATTTTGGCCTGTCACTTGACGGGCATATTGCATAAAATACCTTAAATATTTATGAATGTATCAAACTCTATGACACAAGTAGCTTGACTATCAGATTTGTTTTCTGAAGTAAACTTTGCAGATATAACTCTATAATGAAGAAAGTCTTGCTTAAACTGATGTCAGAAACATTTCAGTATAAAACACATGGTTTAAAATAGAAGTGGGGAGAACCCAGAAAGTATTTTTTTTGTCCTTCCCTCTTGGGTCACTGTAGACTGAACTATACTAAATGTTTAATTCATGTCCAGGAAATATGTGATTTTTAGTAGGTTTTCCTGCTGGAGTACAGCTCTCTGTGACTTAATTGGAAATTTAATTTAATTTAAATTGAAAAGTTTTTTTCATTTGTGAAGTATTCCCATCAGAAATCTGGGATATCTTGCAGAATTAAACTCTGTATCATTGTTAAACCCTTCCTTGACTATTTCCCATCTATGTTCTCTTGTAGTCGTAAGTCTCTGTGTTTGAATTTTGCATTGTGTGTGTTTGATGAGACATTCCCTTCTTTCATGCATCCATTTTTTCCGAAAGAAAAAGTGACAATGAAAATAAATAATTAGCAGAGAAGCTGGAAAGTGATTAACTTATTGGGTATTTGATGAGAAAGTAAACCCACAATGTAGGTGTTTTGGATAAAGAATAAGCTAACACAAAAGGCCTCAACTTTGTCCTGAGGGAACCCCCTGGCACCTCTCCAGGAGCATCAGGGAAGTGTTTGCATTGCATGGAGTGAAGAGTAATTGCCATTTTCTTTAATATGGAGAGAAGGACTCCAAATATGATTGTGTTTAGAGTACTTTGGCTGAACTGGAGTGTCTGCCTTCTCCTGCCAAGGTGGAGTGTTGCTACTCAGGGCCACAACATCAGGCAGAGGAGACCTAAAGCTATAGCTGTGGAAGACAAGAAAGGTACAAGCTGCATGAGAGAGGTGTGTGCCTTTGGTCCTACATCAATAAATCCTATGCTGAGCTTTAGGGGAAAACTAGTGTTTGATGGTCATTTAAAAATACTTCTATTTCAGTCGACAGTGTCCTCTGGAATAACTTTTAGTAAAACAACTCCTAGTGTTTTGGCTGCACAAAATGCATCCATCGATGCACTTCATGTGTTTTTGAGAGGGTGTTGGAAAAGAAGAAGGAAAACAGGGCAAACTAGTAGGGAAGATTGAAACAAAAAAGCAAAAAATTAACTACTACATTGCTGCCTGGTCACAGTCCAATGCAAGTGGTTGTTTCTGTCCTCACTGGTGGTTGGGATGCAGACACAGGGAACACATTCCTGACTCTGTCAATGTTCTGCTGCTAGTTCTGTAGCAGTGCTGGAAAAACTGGAGAGACCTAGCTTCATTCATGGGGTTTGTACTTTCCATGGTGTGTGTGAGGAGTGGTGGACCCACATAGATTATGGCAGCACTTGCTGTTGCACCATATCAACATTTGAAGGCCAGGTCCTTTTTTTCCAAAATTGGAAAACTAAGAAGTCATCTATAGGCATTGACCTGATGTTCTTCTGTCGATTCACCATCACATCCAGTGATCTCTGCTGATGTGAGATGAAGCTTCCTGTGGTTTTTTACAGGGAGAAGGATTGTTGCTTTTGGTGTTCATTTGGCAGCTCTTGCTGTCATTGTAGTTACTTGTGGGGACAGTTTCTGTGGGTCTAGCACAGACTGAGAGTTTCTTCTCTGCACTGCAGAGGTGTTGGCCCAAGGAGTGCCATGGCTAGAATGAGGAGATCAGGAGGCTGATGACTGCCCAGCCTTGAAACCAAAAACCACCAGACCCCTTGTCCTTTGAGGGTTTAATTTTGAAATTCCTGACTCAGATTTTGAAAATAATAATTGATGAAATTATTTTCCTAAGCATGATGCGCTGAAACTAAAACTAAAGGTGGGAAGTAGATGGATGAATATGAACTATATAAGGCCTTATTTTTATTTATGATAAGGCCCCTTTATCTTGCTTTTTATCTCCATTATAAAGGAGCCCTAAAATTAGTGTAGAAATTGCAATTTAAAATCCATTACATTCACTGTAAAGAGATTCACTGTCAGGATGAAGGAGGAGAGGCATGGTTTACTGATAATGAGAATCAGGCCCATTATTCCCAAGAAATTCATTTTGCTTGAGTGAGAGAAGGGGAACTTCTAGGTCATTTCAGTAGTTATTTTATTCTGCAAAGAATAAATAAAGGAGACTGTACCACTGGCAAATTTGATCTATAATGCCTCATGCACAAATCAGATTGTTCAAATGAACCTTGATGGCTGCAGAGAAGTGTAAGAGAGACTGACAGGCAGCACTTGGTTTGCAGAAAATAAGTCTTTGCTCTGCAGCTGATTGACTTGCTCAGCTCTTCTGTAGAACTGAGAAATGCATTTTACTGGTGGCTTTGCAGATACCTACCCCAATCCTTAAGCAAGGGTTTTTTACTCTGTGTATCAGTCAGACAATATTTTTATGTGGATATCCATATTCTTTGGGAGAGACTGTACTTTATTCCTTGCTGTGCTCTCTAAACCACTTTTGCTGTAGTTTCCTCAAGTCAGGAGCACTTACTGTCACCAGCAAAAGTGCTCACTATGTTTACCAGTGTTTCAAGGGCCTTCTCCCTGTTCAGAAAACAGTAGTAAACTATATTTACTCACTTTTGTTCATGGCTTAAAGATGGCTTAAGGGATTTAACTGAAGCAACGTATCAGATAAGGCCAAATATGACCCATACTAGCTGAAATGGTAAATATTTTGAAAAGCTGTGAGCTGACAAAAGGAAGAAATGATTATAGTGACTGTTTTGGATTAGATACAAGTAGATGACCTTTATGAAATCTGCTGGTAAAATTTGATTTTCTTCTCCCATTCATAATATATTGAGGTAAATTAATGGAATTTTCACTCTGCCTATTGTATGTGCTGTAGCACCTATTAAAAATATGATTGTTGTATACAGCAACCTAATCCAATGCTGATTGCCAGACTAATATTATCTATTTCTGTTATCATGCTCTTCTTGCTTTGGAAATAACGGCATGTAGATGCAAAAAACCAAAAAACCAGGTATACCTTTCTGAGTTGTTTAATCTTTGCGTGCTTTTAATTCCATAAGGAGTGTTCATACAATTGGTTGGTGAACATAGAAAGGAGAACTTGCATTAATAGTTTGTAGATCAGTCTCTTGATCTCCCAGGAGGATTTTATCTTCTAGCTACAGTAGTATGATGAGGTATATGACTGGGTTTTGTTTTAATTAATGCTCTAGGCTTTTCATCCCGGAGAGTTTGGATGGATACGGTGTGATCATATTGCACCACTGTGTCAGGAGTGTTGAATAACACACTTATTTCTCTGCTTGGAAAGACTTACTAATGAGTTCACAGGTGTTCAATTAGAATTATTTCAATCTATTGTATAAAGTCAGGCCCCAATTAATTTCTCAGTATTGGTTAGGGCAAGCTGAGGAATAATCAGGTAACAATTTTGAAGTCCTGTACTAAATTGCTGTGCTAAATTCCTGTACTTAAATTACTCCAAGGCACTGCAGCCCTATATCTACCAGGTTTGGGGTTTTTGTTTCTAAGGAAGGATTAGCTTTATAGATGGAACCCAATCGGTATACGAAACAATAACTCTGACTAACTGTAACACATAAACATCCTTTCACCCCAAATCACTGCAAAGGTTAAATTCCTTTTGGAGGAATATTTAAATGCGATGCAGAAATGGTGAGTCCTGGAATTAATGAATGTTTTTGCTGGTTTGGGTGTCTCTCGTGTTCTGATTACAGGACTTGACGCAAGGCTCTTATTAAGAAAATGTCTCATTAATACACTCCTTCTAGAAGGGAAGAATCCTCAGTAGATGTTCCCTCCCATTCAGCAGATCACAACACAAGGTCCTTGTCACAGCCATTTAAAAAGGAAATGGAACCAAGCAGCCTAATTAAAATAATATCTGCAGAAGCTCTATGTGCCACCAAAGACCCATACATGGAGCAATCATTTCCTATAAAAGGTTTCATAAATAGAAAACAAAAGAAGCATCTAGTTTCAAAGAAAAGCAAAAATAGAGAAATTCCAAAGGAGGGAACAAAGTGTTTACTTGTAATTAATAACATGTAAGTCCAGCCTCAATCAAAACTGCCTTAAATTAAAACTGAAGGAGTTTGAGAGAGTGTCTCTTTTTGCAATATATATATATTACCTCAGGTAATGTTAAACAAAAATGCTGCATGCTACAAAATTGCCAAAGGCTATCTAGCAACCCTGACAAGATCCAACCCCATGAATATACACCTAAACAAGGACTAAAAAAAGAGAAGTGGCTAAAATTCACCCTTCCCTGAGCAAAGTTGTGAGAAGGTTTTTTAAACGTCATTTTAAACCTGTTTAATCCCTCTGCAAAAGTACATGAGACTTGTGCTGGATTCAGGCAAGGGCAAAATCATCTAGGCTGAATTAGCAGTATTAGCAGCACTTCAGCAGAGAGAGATGGGGGAAATGATCCTTTCAGAGCTTGTTTTAAGAAAGCTTGCACTCAGTGAATAAGTAGCTTCAGTTATTAGGGCATCTATAAAAATCTCTCCTTTATCTATGTTTGCATTCAGTTAATATGAATGTAGAGATAAACTGCAGAACAGTGGAGAGGACTTGCTTTTGAGAGTTGCTCGTGTAGCTGATGACAAGAGATGATAGAAGTTCTGCCAGGGATGAGCACGGGTGGAGGATGCTGAGAGGAGCAGGTTTAACTTCACTGAGCAATCAATATATGGCATCTGGAGGTCAAAGGAACTTGAGAGCGTTGGAAAAATATATAAGGTATGTCAAGAAACTTGAGGGGGTTACAAACTGTACATCTTTCTTTCGGTCATTTTCTGGGCAGACGTAGAGTTGATGTGATTTTTTTTCACAGCATGTGTAGAAGTGTATTTTGGTAATGATATTAAGGCCAGGTATGACAGTCATTACCTCTTGTGAATAATGGTGCAGGTGTACTGATAGGTTGCAACAAAGCAGTTGTAGGTGGTTTATTGACTTTGTACGTCGCAGCACTCGTTCTGTTCACTGCAATGGATGTGATCAGCTTGGCATACTAAGGAGTGATAGCTAAAGACCACTGGCAGAAGGTCTGAAAATCTCAAATCATTCCTCAAGAGCACAACAGAAATCCCCATCTCAAGTCAGAGTCTCTGTACCTGGTTGAAGTACCAAACATGTATCTGGCTGAAGACACGACTGGGTGAAACCATAAGTTTCCAGTAAGTTTTGACATTTCAAAATTTTGTTGTGCTTCTATTCAGAAGCCCCAACAATGTGGATACTGCATTAGCATATCCTGGCTCCTCCAGGTCAGGTACAGGCAACTCCCAAAGTCCATTCCCAACAATGTGGATACTGCATTGGCATATCCTGGCTCCTCCAGCTCAGGTACAGGCAACTCCCAAAGTCCATGGCTCATCTGCAGTCCCAGCTCATCTGCCCAGCAGCATCATTCCCCATTCTGGAGAGCTTTTGGGGAACCACAGGGTCTAGTAAGAAACCAGTCCAGCTTCAAGCAGACCTGGGGATCCCCACCTGGGAGATGTGTGTCTAAGGTTCACAGTGTTTTCCAACTGTGAGGCAGACTGCAGGACTCTGAAAACAGGGTCTCTCTTCAGGTAACCCCTGAGCTGCAGCTGAAGCTCGAAATGTCCATTATTATTAATTCAAGTTGCCTTGTTCCAGCTGGTTTGTGTAAACCTGGCTCCATAATTATTATCAAATATGGATGTACTTTTAACAGCTTCCCCTTAAGTGAGCTAATGTCATCTGAAACAAGCTTATGTCTGTGTCAGATACCTGTGGTTGAAAGAAAGAATTTCATAGAAAGTCCTAATGCATGTTATTTCAAGCAGTGTTTTCCCAAAACGTTGCATTTTATAGATGAGCCAAAGATTCATCAATACCCTTCAGACCATCTGTTTCATTTCCTGATCACTTTTTCCACACTACAGTGTGGTTTCTGTCCAGTTCCTTTCCTTCACTTCCTTTTTTTGTGAAATGGAGACAATCCCCATGTATCAGACATTTGCTTGGCTTACAAAGACAAGTGTTTTGGAGGAACATTACCTGTAAAATTCAGTGCCAGGAAAGGCAAAACAGTGTGCTTTGCATATAGACAGTGTATGTTACACCGGGTTATTATTTAAAGTAAACCTGTAAAAGAATAATGTAAATACATGGTAAGAATTTTAAAAGGTTCAGCACTGGCCTCAGTTCCCACTGATTCAAATGTGGAGGTTGAATTCAGCAAGAGTGCTCTTGAAAATCTCACCCATGGTGATGGTTTGGGTTTTTTTTTTTTAGGAAAAGGCTAGATTGGAAATAGGAAAACAGCAAGCATGTTCTGGTCTCTGTCAAACGATGTTTGCTGTCTCTGAGAGCAGAGAAAGTAGCAGAAATGGAGGATATTTAGAGGATGCAACAAAAATACCTTTCTCCCTATCAGGACTTTGATGAATAGTGTGTGTTCTGCTATGTTTCTCTCACAGGGCATCCAGAAGCAGTAAAATGACACACAGGAACTCATTTTGTTTATATGACAAGTCGTCTGTTTGGAAAAACTGATGAATGAAATGCCACATAGACAGCAGTGCAGGAGATCTCATTTCTCTTAGGGCTGGAAAACGTGTGTTGCAGTGAAATCACATAATTGTGTGTATGTGTGTGTGCAAGGAATTGACTCCTGCCAGGGATTGCTGTGCCACCTGGGAGCTGTGCTGAGACAGTGCAGTTCACCCCTTAGCCAGGGCTGCTGCTAACACCTCTGCAGTGAGGCAGTGGGGACACACATCCTTGGCCTCACACCACCCCATTCTGCAGCAGGGATGGTCTCACTTCACCACTGCCCACCCTCTGCAGCACTATTCCCTTCCAGAGCAAACCCTATGGCCTCACCAGCCACCAGCTCTGCAGAGTATAAGGGACTGGGTACAGACTCCCTGGAGCTGATGGGATATAAGTGAAAGGATGGGATATAGGTGAAGGGTTTTGGATTCCCCTTCCTGCTTTGTGTCATCCCACAGTTGGTCGATTGTGTCCCCTGAGCAACATGAAGCTCCAGAGCAGTTTGCACATTCCCATGACCCTCAGGGCAGTGCAGGGAAGGGGGTTGGAGCAGGAACCCAAAAGGAGTTATCCACCACAGCCAGACAGAGGGCAGAGGGCTCAATCACACTGATCCTGTTTTGGAGCAGGAACCCAAAAGGAGTTTTCCACCACAGCCAGACAGAGAGCAGAGGGCTCAATCACACTGATCCTGTCTGCTTGGCTTTCCCAATAGTGAGTGGTACTTGCCTGGCAGGTCAGTGAAGTGTTTTGTAGGGAGGTTGATGGCACCACCACAGCTCAATGAGCATAGCACTGGGGTCCTGCATTTCATTTAGTAAGGCTCTGGCTCCAGCTTTGGCACATGGTATGTTAAAAGCACTGCCTGAATGTTCTGTCATGTCATCTCACCACATAGCAGATCAAACCTTTCTGGCCAAAGGATTGGTCTCTTTTGCTAATGCTTGTCCTTCATCTGGCAAGCATGCCCAGCAGTTCACTCTTCCTCCTGATTACTATGCCAGGGACTCTCCTTCACACAGATCATCTCCATGATTATCTCATTTCTCATGCCATCTCCCTGACTACCCATAAACAGTTCATTTCAGAGGCTGAGAACCTTGCCTGGCAGCTTTCTGAAAGGTCCACATCCTCTGTTGCATAGAGCAGGATGGAGAGCAGACATACAGACCAGTTTGATTTTTGCATCTCAGGAGATCCCCTTGTCTCTCCACATAGGCTTTGTGTTTCTCTGGGTCAGTGGTGCCAGCACTGTCCTCCTCACAGTCCCCTTGGAGCAGTGTCATTGTTGCCCATGATGTTGCTTCTGAATTAGACAAAGCTATCTGCATTTTCTGTTTTGCAGCCTTCTGTTTTACTGTCTTCACTGTCTGGTGTTTTTCTCTTGAAGAGGTCTATGCCACATTGTATGCATCTGACTGTGGTAAAACCCTCAAGGCTTAGCCCTGTTTTCTCTTGATACCTGTGTAATCATTAGCAGGCACATGTGCAGATGCACATTTTTCATTGCTTTTTTTCTATTTATGCAAACCTCTTGCATCAGGTGCAATAGGAGGTGGGTGAGCTTTTGTACCAGAAATGATCACAAAGTGTTGCCTATAGAAGTTTTGGAAAATGACCCTATAAACCATCTCAGCAATATTTGAGAGGATGTGTATGTGTTACCTGCCTCACAGAAGCATAAACTCATGCAGTCAAATTATTTATTTGTGGCAAAAGTGTGTTGAGTCAGTGAAGGGGGAAAGCAGAAACACTAGGCAAATGTCTTGCTATAGTGTATGTGCTCTACAGAAGATCAGAGAGGCAGTGATATTTCTATTTTAGGAGCTTCAGTTGTCCCTTGACAATGGCTTCATGTTGTCCAGGATCAGCAGCACCAGCTCTCCATCTGATCAGTCTGTACCCAACAGGATGAAACCCCTACTGGGCAGCAAGCTTGAGGCACTGCTTGGTGGGGGCATGGTACCACCATACATCCCATCTTTGCCTTCTCTCCACACTACTGGGAAGAGTTTAAGCCCATGGTAAAGGGCTGAGTTGTTTTGGTATTTTCTCCTTGGAAATCCTTCAATCTTGGCCCTTGCTTGCAGCTCTGTGCGCTTGGCCTCACAGCAGCCAGCTAGATTCAATCCAGGCAGCTCTGCCCCACTCTTCCTCTGCTGCCAGGGTTTGTCTCCATTACCCACACCAAGCATTTCTCTTTCTCTCCAGCCTCCACATCCCACCCCACCCAGTCCTGCCCATCTGTGGAGCCCAAAAGCAAGTGTAGAAATCACCTACTGTGCCTGTGACCTCCTGACCCCACTGGGTCAGCATGGGGAGTGGAGATCACCTCTTGTAGCAAAGGAGGAGGAGGCTTGAACTATTGAGCAGAAACTGGTCAACAGCAATCAGAGAAGCAGAACCAGAGTTGTTGTAATGGTGTCGTCTGGCATGAGGAGAGGAGCTGACTGGTGGTGCACGTACCATGACTGAAATGATTCGTTTGGGTTTTTTTCAAGTGTGTGCTTATACTTCCAGGGAGGTTGGACTGGATGGTCTCCACTGATTCCTTCCAGCCTTAATGTTTCTGTGATTGTGTATTACCTGCTACCTCACTTCTTGTTTGTCTTCTTGCCTTCAGTCTTTAGGAGTCTCAAATCCAGGCAGCATCTGTTTTTTGTTTGGGAAGTGCCTGGTGTATTGGAAATGCTCTTGAAGTAAACAAATGAAGACAATGGTGATGGCAGTGTAATGTAGACAAGTTGGGAAGCAAAATTAGTGATTCCCCCAAAGGAGATCTGGGTCAAATTTGGCTTTTCTTACATCCATACAAGACAAGGCAGTGGAATCTGCTTGGATTTGTGAGAAGGCTGAAATCTGACTTTTTCTGGGCTCAGATGTAGATTGGAAGGGAAAGCAAGAGAACTCTGGTCCTGATTATGCCGTAAATCAAATTAACTTTACACGTCTGGTACGTCTTTCAAGTTTAGTGTTCTCTGAATTACTGCCTTCATGTTTACACTGTTAAAAGTCTAATGCATTAGTAAGCAGCAATCACCACAGCTTTGCTCCACATTAGGGAAAAAAACCCCACTCTCTTTCCCAAGAAGGACTGTCAGGGATTACTGCATGTGCACATCGTGACAAACCAAACAGCCTCCAGGGTGCTTATCTCTGCTGCTGCTCACTTCATGTTTTATCCATTAAATGAACATGATGATGGTATTTTTTCTTATTTCTTGACATCACTTTTAGCATGCTGGCAAAATTTAACGTGCAGTCATCTTGGCTCTGTATAAGCAGTAATGTCATATAAATTAGTTTTGAAGAAATAATTTTCTTGTTAATCATGGAATTAAAACCCTCCCTTGTTCGTTGTGAGTCTTTTGAAGAGAAACACTGAGGTTCA
>NW_008680830.1:61081-68458 GCF_000695815.1 Acanthisitta chloris
GCAGGTATGCAAGGCTTTTCTCACATTACAGGGTTTTTATTATTGCCCTGTTTTTGTGGGAAGTATATACATTTAAAACTTATTTCAGTAATACAATTAGGTTAATCACATAGAGAAGTCAACTGTTAATACAGCACTACTGTGATCTATAGCTGTTTTGAAAGGGTCATTCCAACAGAAGAGGAATTGTTCGAGGAAATGGGTTTATCATAAATGTATTGGGATTCCATTCAATAATGGAGTTGATGTTCCCTGGGAAAAAGCTTTTCCCTTCTTCTCTGTTGTCAGTCCTTATTTGCATTTTTAAAACATTTTCATTGCACTCTGTGGAGTTTCCTCACTTCTTCTTTTAAGAATTTAACATAGCTGAAAGTGATATTTGTCTCCAGTTTCTCTGGGAAAAGAATAACAACTGCTACTGAGAAGACAGAGAATTTCTGATTGTTGGTTTTTTCCACAAAGCTAATTACAAAATTGCATATTGCTTGGCACGATAGACTTTGAGCTGTGGCCTCAGTTGGCTGTGGCAGGATGAGAGGGCATACACGCCCGGCCTGCCAGATGGGATTTGTATGAGCAGGAAAATTCTGGTTTCCACAGGGCTATCAGAGTGTCCTGCTGCTTGCCTTCCTCAGTATTGTACAGACTGCTCTCTTCTTCAAAGACTGGCTCATCTCTTGTGCTTCTGATGTAGAAAACACATCAGACACAGCAAGAATTTCCTAGATCCTGAGGTGGATTTCCCCTGAAAATGATTTAGCTTGCAGCCTTTATCTTCAATAAATCTTGGCAGCCAGACAGCACAATCCGTTGCCACTCACATCTTGCTTTGTATGAAAGTTACCCTTAACCTAACGGGAACCATTTGATCCTTTTCAAACTGCAAACTATCTTTGGTAAGGTCTTGCTTTTCAAATACTGTGCTGCAGCTTCAAACAATTGTTTAGCCCTTGTCATCACCATCATCATCCATTGTTCTTTTTTCCCCCAGTGTACTTAATCTCCCATACCTAAATCCAGTCTTACATGTAGATAAAACCAGGAAAATTCTCTTCATTTGGTTGAGGATGATAATGTTTATTAAAAACCAAAATTCATGTGGTAGATAAACATTTGGGAATGATACAAGTGCACATTTAACCTGAGAGTTATTTATTGAATGAAAAGAGGCTGCGATACCTTCCTGACCACAAGGTTCTGTGAAAACAGACGTTTGCTCAAAAATTGTCTGTATCCTAGAGGAAAAACAAAACCAATTTTTGGGGAAAAAAAAGCAGCTTTATTTTGTGGTATTTTTCTACATGTGGATACTATTAATGAGGAGATGGTGCCCATAAGTAGGGCTAGTTTTGTTGAGTTCTGTGCTCTAACCCTGATTCATATTTGTAGGGTAGAGAGAATGCTCTGATCCCTCCTGTTAGTTTCCATTCCTCAGAGGTATGAAACTCCCTTATATTTCTGGGGTGAAATAAAAAGATCCTGGAATCAGAGCCCTATACTCTGGGGACCAGAGTGGGCTTGTTGTGTCACCCAGACCTTATCTCCTCTCCTTATCTTTTCTCTCCTCCCACCGGTCCATGCTATGAACATCCAGCAGTTCACATCCAGTGAGGGCAAAATGTGCTCCTGTATAGGTATCACTGAAATCATTCAAAGTATAAGACAGTGAGGTCTCCTCAAGGGGTGGTCAGATGTGATACAGGTATGATCTGTGGTACCCAGGCTAGTCAGGAATGAGTATCATGAGCTCCCCACCAGACCCCACCAGTGATCAACCAGATCCAGCACTAACTGGCCTAGGGATTGCAGCTGCCACCAGATCTTTCTTAAGGTAGAAATGTAATATATTCAGGTGCTTTGAAATTAGGTGAACTACATGAACTTAAGTAATCTAACATCAAGTTTTTAATTCTGGGTTTCAGCTTTTTCAGACTTGTTTTGCTTTGCCACTCTGTTTTAGAATCACAGAATCACAGAATTTTGGGGGTTGGAATGGACCTGACAGATCATCTAGTCCCAACCCCTGCCCTGGGCAGGGACACCTTTGCACTAGATCAGGTTGCTCAAGGTCTAATCCAGCCTGGCCTTGAACACCACCAGGCTTGGGGCAGCCATCAAGTCCCTGGACAACCTGTGACACTGTCTCACCACCCTCACAGGAAATAACTTTTTTCTAATATCTAGCCTAGACTTTCCCTCCTTCAGTTTGAATCCATTACTCCTTGTTCTATCACTGCAGCTCCTAACAGAGAGTCCCTCTCCAGCTCCTTGTAGCCCCTTCAGATATTGAAAAGTTGCTCTGAGGTCTCCACACAACCTTCTCTTCTCCAGGCTGAACAGCCCCAACTCTCTCAGCCTGTCCTCATAGTGGAGATGCTCCAGTCCTCTTATCAACTTTGTGGCCTCCTCTGGACTTGCTCCAACAGTTCCATGTCCTTCTTACGTTGAGGACACCAGAATTGCACACAGTATTTTGGTCTTCTCTCCATCAACAAAGAAAGCACTTCAATTCCTGCAGCTTCATAATTCATGGCCTTGTTTTGCTTTTAATACAGGATTTTGGGGTCCAGATGTTACAGAAAAATCTTCAAAATGAAGAATTAAAGCATCACTTTGAATTAAACTGTTCTTCCACATTGAAGTAATTGAGGATTGCCTCCATAGGCCAGTCTGTAATTGTTCTTCTCTTTGGTTAGCTGGCAGAAGACATTTAAAAAGCCAAATCCATATCTAATAGGAATGAAAGCTAGCAAAAATCTGTTTTTAAAACATGTTTCAATGAAAAATCATGTGGGGTTTTTGCATAACACTGTATTTTTTCTTCAGAAATCTTTGATTCATTCATTCTTTTGGAGCTGAAAGAGCCAAAGCCTGAAAACCACTTTAGGTATTATATATGAATAGCTTAAATCTTTTTGCAGAAACTTTGCAAGCAGCTTGAGTAGCAACACTGAGACAATAAAGCTTGCTTGGAATTTTGGATCATTAATCAGGGTTCTTTATACAGAAATGTTGCTTGAGTTGGCACAGTCCCACACACTGATGCAAAAGAACTGCAGAATGAAGAAGTCCTTTTATTTAAAAGCAAAAAATAACACTGCAGAAGCATGACTAGCAATATTATACTAAAAATAGTTGCTTTCTTTGACTTTTTAGCTGATTAATTGTTATGTAAGAGGAATATTTATAGCATAGGAGCTGCCCAACCTGCTGCATGCCCAGAAAGCATAGCATGACATGCAGAATTTGGGGAGAAGAGCTGAAATAAAAAAAGACTTGTCTTTGCTTTCTTGTCATTCTAATGATATATATAGACTTAATTTGATGATTTGATATGATGTAGCACTGAGGCCAAGAGATGCAATGAGAATCAGGATCCTTTTAGCCCCTTCAGTTGGTTCCTGTGATGACAGATTTGCTTTGAATAAATGAATGAATGAATGTCCTAAAGGCAGTACTGGTTGGTAGATATAAGTTTGATTGGTGGCTCATAGTAAATTGAACATTGAAGTGTTAATATCTTATAGTAATGACAATTTCTCAGATGGCAGTGTCATTCCTTCACAATTTCTAGTGACTTTACCTTGCTAGGTTTAATATTTTTCCTGTAGAATAAGTGAAGGTGCCATATGCCAAATATGTTTCGTGTCATGGTATCTCCACCAACTCACAGCAATACATTACATCTGCCTCAAAAATCTGACTTCCTTTTAGTAGTCTTATGTAAGAATGCCAGGGTTTTCTCAAAATGACTGAAGTCACTAACTTATCAATCTGTTACCAACACTGGCAGTAGGGAAGGAGTAGAGCCTCAGCAATGTGTGGAATGTATTCTTTTTCCTCTTTCTAAAATTGTCAGCACTTCTCATTTCCTTGATTAAGGACAGGCTCAGGAAAATTAACTTTTGTGCTCTGCATTTTGTCTGTTTCTGTTCCAACTCTTTTGTTTTATATGTACTAGAACAAATCTTTTCTGGGTTAATAGAATATATGAGACTAAATGAGAGAGGTGAGAGATGAACAGCCAAATAACACGTAAATTTTGACTGCAGCCAAAGCAAAGGAGGAGAGAAGGCAACACAGAAGGAGTGAATAAGGACTCCCAGAGTGAGGACACACAGAAGTGCTGTCTGCAGTGTGTTGTTGTCACTTGTCTTTTCAAAACAGATTCATGCAATCCTCATCATGATCATTGCCCCATCAGATTATACCCTACCATTAGCACTGCCCCTAGCTCAAGAAAACTGAGTTCCATGTAAACACTCAATTTTTATTTTCTTGACAGCAAACTAAGAGAATAAGCTGTTCATAAGGGAATACCTATCCTGCCTCTTAAAAGTTAAAATACAAAAGCATAAAGCTGATTTTGAGGTGCATCTTTGTTAGTGCCCTATTTTAGCAGGTCAAAAGAGGTGATTCTTCCCCTCTGCTCTCGTGAGACCTTGTCTGGAATACTGTGTGCAGTTCTGGTGTCCTCAATGTAAGAAGGGCATAGAACTGTTGGAGCAAGTCCAGAGGAGGCCACGAAGTTGCTAAGAGGACTAGAGCATCTCCCTGTGAGGACAGGCTGAGGGAGTTGGGGCTGTTCAGCCTGGAGAAGACAAGACTGCAAGGAGACCTCATAGCAACTTTTCAGTATCTGAAGGGCCTACAAGGAGCCAGAGAAGGACTCTTGTTAGGAGCTGCAGTGACAGGACAAGGAGTAATGGATTCAAATTGAAGGAGGGGAAGTTTAGGGTAGATATTAGAAAAAACATTTTTACTCCAAGAGTGGTGAGACACTGTCCCAGGTTGCCCAGGGAGGCTGTGGCTGCCCCAACCCTGGCAGTGTTCACAGCCAGGTTGGATGAGCCTTGAGCAACTTGATCTAGTGAGGAGGTGTCCCTGCCCCTGGCAGGGGCTGGGACTAGATGATCTGTAAGGTCCATTCCAACCCTTAAATTCTATGATTCTGTGATTTTGGATTAAGAGTTTTATCTGAAGTCAATCTCGTGGTCATCCTCACTTACGAGACTTTGGTTCACCTCTCAGAGCAATGTCAGACTGTGCAGCTTAGGTTCCTTTCAGATGGAAATAACCAAAGCATTTATTCCAGAAGCACATTTCATGTACTCCAGACACTAATGGGCACTCTAAGGAGCAGACTAAGTGCTAATCTAAAGTCAGACACGCAGAGATTCGAGTAACGTGGTCCTTGGCACAAACTGTTTTGGTCTACAGCTCCACTTCGTCCCCACTTGCCGATGAAATACTCTTCTCTACTCAGGTTCTCTTTCACTTACTGTGACCTTGGTTCAGGCAGTCTGTGTCTCTTCCCCAGTTCTGCCTGTACTGAGGCTAGTTCTTTCCTTCACTCTTAAAAATCAGCAAAGCACAAGGAAGTGAGTGAAGTGATATAGCTGAAGATCTCAACTCTCCTGCTTTCATCTGCCAGCCCTGGCTCTGTCATGCTCTAAAGATTATTAAAAAGAAAAGCTGATGGAAGAGGGATGACTTGTTGGACATACAGAGCAGCATTTTTATGACAGATCCATCCGATTTTACTTCAATTTACTTCAAGCAGCAGTGCACCTTTGGTTTGATTTTTAAATGGCAATGTTTACTCCTTACTAATAACAAGACTGCCTTAGAGTAGACAATTTTGGACCAAATCTGTCCAGTGCTCACATGTTTAAATAGTCACAAAAGAATTTTAACAGTTGCCTATAAATTTAATTGCTTCATAGCAATTATTATACAGAACAGTATATGTTTTTTATTACCCTTAGGTCCCTTTTTAATAGGAGTGCTGTGCTTTGTACAAGTCAATTATTTTTGATAGTTACAGTAATTAATGTTTAATTATATTTTATTAGTCTCATTTTGTTCAACTATCTTGGAATCAATCCAGGCATTTCTAAATGCTATACTTTGTGTGTGCTTGTGTGCACACATCTGCATACTCTTCCTATGTGGATATATGCAACCTTTGAGTGCAGTATTCTCACAGAGGGGGAAATATGAGACACATCTCAGAAGACTATAGAAACATGTGCTGTCCTGTTTCCCATGGCTATCAATGATATCCCTCATGCTCATCTCATGACTGCAAGCTGATCTCCCAATTTTCTCCTACACAGATATATTTCTGATGTCTCCTGGTTGATGTTTCTCATGACTTTAGAACTGTGTTTTCAGTGGCTTTGGGTATGCACGTGGAGGAGTGACTTTTTCCTCTTTATTCTTTCGTTTTCACTTTTTGTTGGCTTTCTGCCTTCTTCCTCTTTTATTTCTCTTTTCCCTAGGAATGACTTTTGCTACTCTTTATTTCTGATCCCTCTTCCTTTCTCTTTTTTTTTCTGTAATGTTTCTCCCTTTTCTGTCTTTCTTCCCTGCTTCAAAGGGAGTAGAAAACTTCTGTCTTGCTCTGAAGTATCTCTCCTAACTCTCATGCTCCACCAGGTGTATACCCTGTCTCAGAAGTTAAACAGCTCTAGCATTTTGTGTTTTGTCTGTTTGGGATGGTAGTTCTGTTCTCCTCTCTCTTTCTCCTTAGTTTTGTCTCTCTGTTATCTCTCCCCTCGTTCCCAAATAAGAAAATTGTATTTGCTTTGTTCTTTCAAAGATGCAAACTTTTTAATTTCTGAATATGTTTGTCAATTTTCCTGTGAAATGAGGATAACAGCACAAAACTGGTAATCATTTACCAGAATTTTTTGTTCTTGAAAGAAGATACCACCATTTGAATTTCGGTGACCAAGCATGATTTCCTAGGAAATTTAAGAGCTTGTGACCTTACAGATGCTTCTCAAGTCCCAGAGAAGTCTTCACACAGGGTAAAATCTGTAGGCTGCACATTACTATCTGTTGTCTTTCTTATTTGGTTTTTCCCAGTTTCCTTGTTTGACCTTTTTCCATCAGTGCAGCAGCTGTGTCTAGTTTGGTTCTGAGCACACATTTGTGTGTCAGAAGTATCCAAAGGCCTTAATCAGTTTTGGAGCTTCATAACGTGGGTGTCACATGTTGCTGGAAAAGGAAACTCCTTCAGTTGGAGGACCTACTGCTTAAATGGCTGTAATGAGAGTTTTGCTGGGTGCTGCTTTCAAAGCTAACCTTTCTAGCATATTTGCCCATACCACAGTGCACTAAAAGGCAGCTGTGCATGACTTCTTGAGGCTGTCATTCCGCTGCCAGGTGTTTTCTGTTCCCTTCTGTGATGATTTAGTTCAGCATAGTGAATTTTGCACATAAATCAGGGATCACAGCCACCAGTGAAGTGTGGGAAGAGGCCTGAGCTGTCTCACTCATTAATTCCTTTTCGTTGATATAACCATGGTAAACTAGTGTTGACATGTCAGATTTGGGGGATAGATGTGTTTCCTAGCTGTCTCTGCCTCC